>NW_010271377.1:888-11081 GCF_000690775.1 Eurypyga helias
TGGGTGGTTGGGGGAAACTGAGGCAGAGGCTTAAGTTCAGCTGGTGCCCTGAGGGTGCTCACCCCAGCTGGCCTCCCCCCGCCCACAGCTTTTTTTCCCCTTGACTGAAGCGAAAGGGTTTTCAAAAAGTGGGACTTGGGCCTTGGAGTGACAAATAATTGAAGGTGGTAATTAAAGGCACAGCCGAGCGCTGAGTGAAAAAAGGCGAAATAAAGGAAAAGTGCCAGTTGCAATTTTGCGATTTAATTAGGTTCGCTTTCTCTCATAGCGGGGAGTGTGGCAGGCAAACCCCGAAGGCACGGGACTTTCTGATGCTGCTGGAGCGGGGAGGTGGCGGAGTGCTCTGCAGTCAGCTTTCCCAAGGATAACTGCGCAACTCTGCCACATATTAAAAGGCAGATATTAGCAAAAGGCCCTTTTAATATTTTTTTTCCTCCTCCTGAGAATGGGAGAGCTTCTTGAAGCAGAAACTTTCAATAATTAAAAAAGGAAAAAGGAAAAGAAATAGTAACTGTTGGTATGGAAAGTATATGAAAATAGATCTCTGCTGACTTCCCCGCTCTGAGGTATCATCGGCTGGTGATATTTTAAATTTCTCTAAGAAGAGAGCTCCAGTCGGTGGCTTTGGCAGCACTGGGAGGTGGAAACCTCCGTCTTGAGGACAGCGCTCACAGGGACCGTGTGTCCCCGGAGCCACCTGGGCAGTGGGTGGAAGCCAGGGGGGTCGGTGCCAGCCTTGCCCATGGTGACGACGTGGCTTTTGTGGGGCACAGCCCAGCCTGGGGGCGATCGGGACCCTTGGCGTAGCAGCTCTGATGGCTGCGGTTTGGCATCGAAGTATTCTCACTTGTATAAATTATATAAATCATCCCCCCGGATGAGGGAGTGTGCACATAAATATGTAGATTCAGGCTCCAGCCCTCATGATTTATTCACCAGCAGCATCATATTGTTTCTAACTTCGGAGCAGTTCCTGGAAACTGTTCGTTCTTCAAATTAAAAAAAGATATATGGGCGCTGCTGGCGCAGCCCGCGTGTTCTCCTGAAAGCGCTGGGTTTGCTGGGGAAGGGCTGAGCAGCAGCAGTCACCTCCCACCAGCACAGGTGGGTCTGAGGGGCTGCACACCCACCCGGGGAAGGGGAGAAGGGATCTGGGTGGCTGCAGAGCCGAAGGTTTGCAGGATCCTGCCCTGGCCGCGTTCCCCCTTTCACCAGGCAGCAGCCCTCCTGCCGCGCTGTGCGTCTGCCCCTGCCCTAGACCTACAGCTCGCAAAGAAATGGGTGGAAACCTTCACTTTTGCAGCAGCCTCAGTTCGCCTCCACCCAACACTCCTTGGGGCTGGGTCCCAGATGACCCAGGAGCTTTTTCCACATCCCCCTGCCTGCTCGATGCTCGCGGTGCCGCAAGGTCCCGGTGATGCTCGCCGCACCTCCCGCCTTGCCGGCTCCCACCCCCGCCACCAAACTCAGCTCCTTTTTCTGCATTTTCCTGAGATCAGGACACGAAGATGTCATAGTGGCAGCATCCAGCCTGCAAACGAGGCGGTTTCACCTGAGATGGATGGATGAGCATCCTCTCCGCCAGCTCCCGGCGCGCGGGGCCATCACCCGGTAAATGAGCAGCCCTGAGATGGCTTAACGACAGCAATTGTTGCACATCCCAAAATATCCCGCTTAATAGACTCTATCAAGTAAGTATTGTCCTAAATGGTTCGGGGCAAGGAGCTTCGGAGGTAGTAACAATACGGACATGCCATTTGCGGAGAAATTATACCTTGCCAAGATTTATCGGAGAGCTCAAATTGCTGTTAATAAAACCTGCTTTCGCTGGTGCAAGGGAAATTGGTTTTCACGGAGGCTGGCGGGATCCAAGTAGAATATTCTGGGTATCATCTCCAGCACAGCTGGAAAATGAGCTCTCTGCTTTCCTCACCTAACACAGAGAGCGCCAGCGAGGCCGGATCCTTCACCGTGTTTTGCCTGGCTGGGATTGGGAGGAGACCCTCGAATACAGGGACTTCCCCTCCTGGCCTGCTGCTGGCTCCCAGCCATCCCTTCACTCCCTCATGCTGTTTTGCCAGCCCTTAAAGCTTATATGTTTTCAATGTATTTTAAATTTCTTTCCATTCCTAAAGCCTCCTTGAGAAAATCCCCTATCCGCAGCCCTTTCCAGGCCTCCTGGTTTCCTCCCAGATTTCTTTCCCCGTGGCTGGCGATGCCGATCCCCATGGCACCGTCCTGCTTTCATGAGCTGGGAGAGCCCGGTCCCTTGTTTGGAAGCACAAATGAAGAAGCCAACCTGTAATTTCTCTGCTGCGACTTGTATTATTTTCCTCGCCTAACCCGCGTGCCTTGTGTATTCAGAGGAGCGGGTGCTGTAGAAAATGCCGCAATCTGATCTGGGAATCGTTCTGCTCAGGGAAGCTGCAGAGGAGGAGAGTGGCGATCTCTGGCATCAATAAATCATGACAAGTTGGTAATTTCACAGCTTTGCATAGCACATGGTGTGGCATGGGACAGATGCGGGTGCCCCTCGCCCCTGGCCCGTCCTCAGAGGGACCCTGCCACAGAGATGAGTGAAATGGGGAATTAATATTTATTTAGTTTGCTTACTTAAGAGGCAAGCATTTGCTGATGCATTCTTGGCAAATCTAGGACATTAATTACCAGGTACCAGAGCACTGGAGTGCCTGTAATCCACTCCACACCTCAGCAAGTCCCTGCTGTCAGATCTGCTAATCCAATATTTGGAAGACAGCCTGCATCGAGAGCATCACAGGGGAGCCTGAGATTGGGTTTTGGGCAGCCCGTGGGGAAGCCCCATCCCAGGAGATGCCAGGCTCTGCTGCCAGCCCTGACCCTTTGATGGGACCTTCTGCTGCCATAGGGCCTGGGAAGCCTAGGGCACTGAGCCTCCATGGGCTTTTGTGCTCCTCTGCAAAGGGGGAGCTTTCCCAAGGGAGGGGCAAAGTGGGCTCGTTCCTGGGAACAGGCACTGGCCAGGGGCTGAGGACCCCAGGACCTGCTGCCATCTCCCCTCCCAGGGGTGTTGGAGGAGCTGAGCAGCCTGTGCCAACAGCAGTGACCAGGGGATCGCTGGAAAATTTTAAAGCAGTGGCAAAGCCATGTGTTCCCTCCCCTCCTTGTGGAGATTAAAATGGAGATGGAGCAGTTCCGGAGAGCTGAGCCACCCTCACTGCTGCTGCTGGAATAGCAATGACTGCGAGAGATAATTAGCTGAGCTCCTCCAACCTTCATAATGAATTGAACCACTCCAACCCCAATAATTAACTGAGCCACTCTAACCCCAATAATGAATTGAACCCCTCCAACCCCAATAATCAGTCGAGCTCCTCCAACCTGATAATTAGCTGAGCCCCTCCAACCCCTGCTCAGATCTGGGCTGCCCCAGCAGCTCCTTGTCTGGGGGATGTTGGGGAGGCACAGAGGTTCCCCCAGCTCTGCCCACCCCCAGGGCCCCCCCTGCACCAGCTGGGACTGAGCTCCTCTTCAACAGCCCCCAAAATCATGGTATCCCAGGAGCAGCAGCCGCATTCCCTCTCGGCTGGAGGAGACTTAGCGAAGTGCTAAGAGGATCGCAGGGAATTTTTCTCCGTGATTATTCATGTCTAACAAGAACTGGCAGCTTTTTTATTTTCTGCTCTCCCAGGCTTTTCCAGAGGCGCCATCCCCCCTCTCCCTGGAAGGGCTTTCAGCAGGTTTCTTAAGTTTTATTGCTTTGATCCCGTAATGTGCCGTTATGCAACAAGACAAGCTCTTTCCCATCACTTCCCCGGCTTCAGCCAGGCCTTTTGCTGTAATAGGCACAGCACTGGCTTGAAATATTAACGAGTTTTACCTTAATTACCTTTCAGGCTTCTCCGGGCTCTCTTCCTTCTCATTCTCCTTTTAATATCAGCCATGAGCAGAGCTGGCTGCTTGGTGAAGGTGGGATTTATCCCCCTCCTCTCCATACCCTGCACATCAGCTGCTGCCGTGGTGAAGGATGGTCTTTGGTGCTGCGGGCAGCTGGTGCTCCCCAGGCTGGCAAGGAGAGGGGGCTATTTTTTATCTTGCAGTAAAACATTTCTACTTGGAAATTTGGTTGCTAAAAAGAAGAGAGTGCCTTACATTTTTCCTGCATTTCAGATAAATTAACAGCTTATTAAATGCATGGGATGCCCCGACCCGTGCTACCCAGAAATAGCCTCTCCATCCTCCCTGGCACAGGAGACCTTTCCCCTTTCCCTGCAGCCCTGTGCCCATCACCATGGCCTCAGTGGCTGCCCAGGTTGTGCAGCAGGAGGACAGAGCCAGGGTACTGTCCCCAGCAGGGCCAGGACTCCTCTTATTGAGAAATTTGAATTAATCAGGCAATTAGCTTTGGCAGTGCTGCAGTTACGCCATTGCTTTGCTGCTGCCCCAATGCACTTACCTAATAAACGGTGGTGTGTTTGCAGGAATGTGTCACCGGCAGTGGTGGCAGCGCGCTGGGGAGATACTGTAGGACCCCAACCCCAGCTGTGGGGACTGGGAAGCTGCCGCCTCTCCCCATCACAGCCATCTGGTCTGTCCCCTCCTCCTGGGCGAAGGACATGGTGAATGGACTCCATATTACACATCCCAGCCCTGCAAACCCAACTCCTTTTTCAGACAAAAGCCAGGCAGGGGGACTGGATAGTTGCTGGTTGGATGCTGGGATCGTCAGGATGCAGGGCCTGATGGGATGCTCAGCCATGGTGCAGCACTGCACAGGAGCAGCGTCTCTCCTGGCCTCTTCCCATAGTCACTGTGTTTGGCCAGGTTTTTCTCCCTGTCTGCTGGGAGCAGGGCTGTCAGGAGGGATGGTCTGGGAAAGGACAGCATTTCCAGTGTGAGTGGAGTGCCGGGGAAGGCACCAGCCCATGAACATTGGCATCTGTGGCACTGGGTAGTGGTGGCTGTGTGTCCCCTCTGGTTGGTGACTCCGGTGACGATTGACAGGCTTGAGTGTCTCCAGGGCTTTGGTGGTGTCTAGGTGTTGAAGAAGACCTGAGCCAACAGTAGATGTTTGATTTCCTCCCCCACATTTTAAAAATTCATCCAGGACATCCCAACCTCTTGCAACAGCCAAGAGGTGTCACCAGCCCAGCTTCCCGGTGCTTCCCAGGCAGCCAGCCGGGAAACATGCCACATCGCTGCCTGCCAAGGCAGAGCCCAGATCCACACTGAGCCGTGCCCGGTGACAGGGGAGCCGGGGGTCGAGCGTGCTGGCTGGTCCCTGCTGCTGGGACCCTTGTCTGGGCTGTACAGCCGAGGTTCCAGCTCCCGAGCCCCTCTGCATGCTTGACGGTGCCCTGGAGAGGAAAAAAAAGGTTTTTATATCCTGAGTCCTGGCCCAAATCTTCCTCTCCATCAGTCAAAACCCAATATTATTCCCCAAAGCAGCTCCTGTAGCTCCTGCCCCAGATGTGGCTGCACCACGTTAGGCAAAGAAAACTTTTCCTGCCAGGGCAGCAGGGAGACGGGCTGCGATTATGTTATTAACGCCAGAGACAGCTGTGAACTGAAACCGGCCACTTTTAAAATGGTTTATTTTTTTCCAATACAACTTGATCATCTCTTCTGCTCAAATCCTCGGCCGCTCTAATGAGCTGTCTCACACGGCTGAGCAGTCGGGAGAAAAATGGGGGAAGCAGAAAACCGGTGTGTAATACCACAGAGAGCATCAGGGCTGGCAGCTCCCAGCCCCATAACCCAAACCTGGCACAGCGGGAGCCCCTCCAAGCCCCCAGGCCTTTCCCTTTTGGGCCTTTCTTGCTTTCATAGACATTTTTCTAAGTAACAAATTGATAGGTGAAATTCCTTGTACACCGTCAGCGCAATGGACTGCCACATCGGTACAAAATAAATGATAAATCCTGCTATGAAGGAGTCAGTTTCTAAGGAAATATCTGTTTTTTTCTGCTGCCGTGTTTTCTTGACCTTTTGGGGAGTTGGGGAGGGGGGTTGTGGCCCCAGGTTATCATTTCAGCTACTTGGCTAAGGGCCTTGGCGATGTAACTATCCAACCCTCTGCGATGCTTTGTACATAAAGAATGGGGAAGGGGACATGGATGGGGAGGGTGACACAGACACCCCTTGCTCTGGGGGTCATGATCCTTCGGCCTCAAGCAGCACTCTGTCAGACTGGGCTCCCAGCACTGCATTTCAGCATCCTGACCCCGCCTCGCAGGATGCTATTTCTGCTGGAGTCTCTCTCCCTCCTGCCTCCTCCCCAGCAGCCCCCGGCACTGCAGACATCTGGAGCAGCTGCCACCATCTCAGCCTGCCTCGCCTCAAAACAACGTACAGATCAATACCTTCAGCAATAGATTTTCCTTCACTCTGTTCCTGACATGACTTCCTCAGAGAGAGCTTCTGTTGGGACAATGTAAACCAGCTCCGAAACAAGCAGCACCCAGAGCAACAAACAGACACTCGAAGGGACGAGGCTAGAGAATAGAGCACAGAACGGAAAAAAAACCCAATTCTCCCCCAAATCTCAGCATGTATCATTGTCCACAAAGCAAAGCAATGCAATCAGACAACTGGGACATAAACATGAATTAAACATTCGCCCGCAGCTCCCGGGGAATAATTCCCTGAAGCCCAGATCCATGAGTTTTAAAACCAGGAGGGACTGTTGTCATTATTTAATCTCTCCTCAGTCACTCGTGTGGGGCTGGTGACAGCCAGGGATGCCTCTAGCACAAGGAGAGGAGAGAAGGGACATAAGGACTGAAGGGGGGAGCCTAAGCTTGGGGGTGATAGCCCCGATGAGCCCCCTGTGCTCCTGCAGTGCTGGGAGCATCACTCAGTGTGGCCATGTGTGAGGCTGGCAGGATGCGCCCTTGTTTTGGAGGCTCCTCATGTACCAAGGTTAATTTTCCAAAGCAGCTTTGCAGAAGAGGACAATGTATGCCAGGGATACATTGCTGGGCTGGCTGGTCCCATGGCATGGCTGTCACCACCCAGCCATGGTGTGTCACCACCCAGCCATGGTTCCCAGTGTCCCATCCATATACAAGGACAGCTCAAAGCTTCCCACTCCATGGTCATGAAATACCCAGGGCAGGAGCAAGGGCTCTGCAGATGCTCTGCAGAGCAGAGGGCACGGCTGATCCAAAAGCACGAGTGTTGGAACCAATGGCAGGGTGGCACCATGCCCCCCACTGCCCAGCACCCTTCCCTTCTCCTTGGGACGCTCCACGTTTAGCACAGCTACCAACCATTCGGGCAGCTCTGCCAGCCTCCCCCCGGTCTACCATCCCTCATGGGGGCAAGATGCTGCTGCAATGGGATGGAGAGGGGATAGAGACCCCCAGGCAAAAGGGGCGTCATCCCCTGGGGCAGTAAGTGGTGAGGAGAGGAGTGACACCCTGCCCCTTTGCAACTGGAGGCATCATCTGCAAGGACACTGCAGTGGCACCCAGCTCGCTCCTCCGAGGCTGGGGAAAGGGACAGCAACAGAAATCTTTTCTGGACCCTTCCTGGTTTGGAGCATCTTTTCCATCAGCAAGTTTTGCTGCGAATGAATGGGCAGCGTCAGAGAGTGCACTGCCTGCGTGGTTCATTAATTACTCACGTTATAGGGCTATTACAGCCAAGAAATTGCATTATTAAAAAGAAATCTCTGCAGACGCTTCAAATGCGTCAACCTATTCAATAGCTGACACCGGGTCATAATTAAAAGTAAAAAGTATGGGCCAGAAGGGGACAAAAAGATGGCAGATTTCCTGAATATGGCTAATGGAAACATTATTAACATTAGAAAATTGCATACGAGAAATCACTGGCTCCTGGCCCAGTTTAAATATGCATAAGGCTCCTGACGTGTGCCTATGGTGATTAATAGCATTAACAACAAAAAAATTAAATTAAATTCATTGAGCCGCCTTTAATGGCCGCGTCTGCGCGTGGCTCCTTTGTTCCCTTCGTTATAGCAGCGGGCAGGCAGGGTCGCTCCTGCGCCCCGGGATGCTCCCACGCCCCGGGATGCTTGGGCGCCTGTCAGGTTCTTACTCCTCAACAGCTTCTATAGCCCAACCAAGGAGTACCCAGAGCTGGGCACAGCCCAGGGGAAGCTGGGGCTGGCTATGGTGGGGAGGATGAGGATGAGGGAAAATCCCCTTTTTGCTCCCAGCCAGGCTCTGCTGCCCCTTTGTGTCCCTGTGGATTGGGAGATTCCCCCTGTGAACATGAGCCCCTGCCCCTTCCACACCCTGGAAGAGCCTTTGGATGAGGCTTTCGCTCCCTTTAGCTCAAAGCTCACGATCTTGTCGCTGCTTTGCTTCCCTTTCAGGGTGTTATTTTTTTTTTTTTGTTTTTTTTTTTTCTTTCTTACATTTGTTCCTCGCGAACGTTGCTGTGAATCAATCTGGCGTCAGGCCTATTCGCCGCCTAATATTTCTCAATAATTTATTATCAGCGGTTTAATCCTCAGGAGAGCTCCCTCTACATTAAAGCCTGTTGTTCAGTCAGGTCATGTCCCGGGCTGGAAGCATTTCCAGCCCTTTGATTTGTTTGTGTTTTATGTTTTTGTAGGGAGAGCAGTAAAAGATATGAATTTTTCCCCCCCTCTTGAAATTGATTTATCTCGGTTGTTTCCTTTATTCTCTCCAATTGAACCATAACTTTCTGGTTGCTCTCGTCTCCCTCGCCAGCAGCCCTGTTCCATATGGATGCTGTGGGATGCAGCGGGATGTAAATACGGAGCAGAAATCAGCCGCCTGCACCCGCTGCATCCTCACTCCCCTGCGCACCCGCTCCCCCTCATCTCTGAAATATTCCAGAGGAGAACCGCAGTGTGCCGAATTGCTGGTTTGCTTTGCTTACATTGAGCTGGCTGACGTCCCTCATTCAGCCGAAATGCAAATTTGGGTTCAAAAACTTTAAAAAATGCCAGGGAGCTCAAAAGCTGGCCTGAGCCACCAAGGATTTGGGGTGGGCTTGTCATTGCCTTTGAAAAGAGACTTTTCTTTTTAATTTTGGAGTAACACAGCCCTTAAAAAAATTTAAAAGCCCCCATCTGTCAGCAAGACCTAGAAGGGTCTGCCCCAAAGGAGATGCCCTCTCACCCCGCCCACTCCATCCCTGCTGCTCCCTCTGGACCTGTGCTTCACTTTGGGACAGGACTGTGCTTGTTTTTGGTGGGGAGAGATCAGCTCATCCCACCCGACTTCCTCACCCCGTGAAGGTCTCCATCCCACTTCTCCTCCCAAAGTTTGTATGGAGTCAGGGCAACGCATCACAGGTAACAAGATCATGGTGCTGCTGCCAAGTGTTTCTGCGAAGCCTGATTAGTATTATTCTCCATGAATGGTTTTAATCAACACTGTTACCTTCTCCCAAGGAGAAATTAAGGTGTACATGCTTCTCTGTCTTGTTCCTCGGAACAATTTGTAAACCTCCATGCAAACCAGCATGCGGCTTTGGGCAGGAAACCTCGCTGCCTGCAGTGCCAGAGCCCAGCACGGTGCCAGCCAGGCTGCGGGAGCCGGGATGCCAGCCCCAGAAACACAGGGATTATAGCATCCCCCAGTACAACATAAATCCCAGGAGCGATTTTCCACACACAAAGCAAATCCTTGCAGATATTTCCATGCAGAAAAAGACAAAACCTGCCCCCGATCCCCTGCGCCCACCCTGAAAAGGGCCTCTTCAGCTCCTGGAAAGAGTTTCTTTACCCAAAAGAGATGGGCCAAAGCAGAAGGGGGCTTGCTACCAGGTAAAACCCAGTTAACTCCAGGCACAAGCTGGGATGGTTGGAACCTGCTGCTGCGCCATGGCTGTCACCCGGAGAAGCGGCTCGTGGCTGAACTGCAGGCACAGAACGGGGATGGTGGCACTGGCAGGGGACATGGTGCCATCCCTGGTTCGTCACATGCCCTGTCACACTGCTGACAGGTTAGACTGCTGGAGAGACAGAGGGGAAGAGAGATTCTAAAGCATCCAGAACACTCGGGAAAACTTGGGAGCAGCAGAGGAGTGCTGCGCCCATTGCGCCTTTGCACCTCGGAGATGCATGCACACAGCAAGCGGCTTTAAGCAGAAATCGGGGCAGAGAGCTGGAGATTTCCATATAAAATATTGAGATCCCGAGACCGTCAGAGCGGAAGGCAGAGCCAGTGTGGCTCCTGAATAAATCATCGGAGCTAACACATGTGCTCGCT
>NW_010271377.1:11096-13921 GCF_000690775.1 Eurypyga helias
GAAGAGCGTGGGACTAGGAAAGAGGAAAAATAAAATGCAATAAAACAAAATACGGGGAACTTTCTCCCCTTAAGACCTCTTGTTAGTGAAATAATTAGCTCATCTCAACCTCCTATAACATGTCAGCCTAAATCTGCTCCCTCATTTGTCTCTCATCAGCCCATCCGCCATGCCCTCCTCCTTTGCTGCTGAGCAGGAGCGTGCCTTGGCAAACCACAGCACTTCGTTAAAATTTCATGGTCTCCGACAGGAAAAATACTCAAGTCCTGGGCTCATGGTGCCTGCCCAGAGCTGGGGGACTGCTGGCAGGGGCTGTGGGTAGAAACAACATGCAGAGAACACCACTTTGGTCAAGAGATGCTCTAAAATGCAGTGGGCTGCCAGGTGGAACAGAAACCCGCTCCTGTTAAGCATCTCATTGTGTCTCAGCGCATTTGAAGGGCAGAAGTGAATAGTTAACTGCAAAATAAAATAGACTTCATGGTTTGCTAATGTACATCAGCATTTTGATTAAGAGAGAAAACTGGTAACAGTACTGACCTGGGTGGGATCTGGTTTTGCATCTCCGTCTGCCTGGAGAATCCTGCGTTGGTAGGACTGGGACCTGCTCCTGCCTGTGCTCCAGGGGCTGCCATGCTCCGAGATACCAGCTTGGGAGGCTCACAATGCCACGGACCGATCCCTGCCTCAGTGGTTGGGATTTGGGAAGAAGACTGGTTATGGTGCCTGACAATTGCAACGACCCCCCGTGTCAGAGGGGTCGGATGCGCACCATGGTGAGGAGCAGAGACTGCTCAGAGGTGCCACCCAGATGGATGCTGGGACTGGGGAGGGGGCTTCACTGGAAGGAAAATTATTTTGTTGGTTCTAAGATAAACTCCTCATTTTCCATGCTGTGCAGCAAGAATGTTAGAACAGCCATCCAGACTAAGCAGATCCTACAGTCTCCCCAGCACCGTCCTTTCCTCTCCAGGGTCCTTCCCCCGGCCCCGGGGGGGCAGGCACAGCAACAACCTTGCTTCAGCCCTGTTGTAAAAGTCTCTCTTCACCAAAGTTTCCCCTGAGCCTCAAACACTCTGTGTAAAGGGAAGAGGAAGGTTGAAAGCCCTAACAAACCTCTAATCCCTCTCAATACCAAGGCATTAAGAGAGGTGAGGAGGGAGGAAAGCAGATATATGTACCAGGGGATGTTACTGAGCTTGAAGCGTCCAGGTGATGCTAATCCCAGGGAAATGGAGATGGGGCCCTTGTTAGGAATCAGATGTTTCCCAGGGTGTTAATTCTCGTCTAATTAACAGCTTTGGAGATCCACAGAGGACTGGTTTCAGCTGGTTCTCATCCCTCCCTGGAAACGATGTTTTCCAACATCTCTAGCATCATCCTCAGAAAACATCTCTAGTGTTAAATCCTCAAGACAGACTTCAGTTTTTAAAAAATGCGTCGCGAGTGCATCATCATCTGCACCATCACATGAGCAGGAAAGTAGGACAGGCACGATGTGTGCCACGCGCTTTCCTACCCCCACCAGCGCCGGCTAGCTGCTGCCGCCTAGGAAGCCCTGGACCGTCTGAGTGGTCCCATGCCACTGATGCCTTGCCTCAAATCCAGCCCTGGGGGGGCTCTGGCAGATGTTTCTCCTGCAAAAGACCCAGGAGGCATTGCAATGAGGTTACTTATCTTCTAATGTGAAAGCCAGAAGCAACAGAAAGCCCTGCAGCTGGCCCAGGCCACCAGCAAATGCACCATGCAAACCTGTGCCAGAGGGTGCTGGGTCGGGGTCAGGCTGGGGCAGCGGGGTGTGCACAGAGCAAGGGTTTGAGCAGCAGGTCTAATCACCCCAAATGAATGTGATTATTGGGAAGGTTTTATGCGCTTCTGAAGTTAAGTGACAGGGCTTTGCACACTGAATGGGAAAAATGGTCCACTGCAGAGCTGAGTTGTGCTCAGATGTTGGCAGTGGGTATCCTTGGGATGCCCATGACTGATAGGGATCAAAATCCAAAAGAGATCCCCTGTTTTCACTTGCCTCATTTTTCTGCCGGGGCCTATAATTAACCCCCTGCTGCCCTGTCCATGTGTGCCCCTGGGCTGCCACAGAATGTGGCCTCTGCTCCTGGGGCACCAGGGGACTTGTCTGCCAGCACATGCTGAACAGCCCTAGGTCTGATTGCTGTAATTAAGGTGGTGCTGTGAAAGGAAGCAATTATATGCAAATAAGAGACTGCAAAAGTGTGAGTAAACATTAAGGGTTGGTTTTTCTCCCGTTGAACCTCTGTGATTTAAAAGCCATTAAAGGGCCCAGCCAGTACACCGCTGTCAGCAGTTTCCCAGGGCTGCTCGTGGCTCCCAAAGCCATTTGCTCGCTGCTGTACCACTTCAGCAGCCTCAGATCCTTCCCTTCCCATAACTTTGTGGTGTTTTCATCGGCTGCCTCTTACACCATTGGGCACTTTCAGAAGGCTGGCTGAGATGAGCCGGGCACCCAGGGAACAGCTTGCTGCCCCGCATCCTCGGGCACGCTCATCCTGTGCATCCTCAGACATGCTCATCCTGTGCATCCTCATGCTCGCTGCTGGTCCCAGGGGCACCCAGGGCTGGGCTTCTGCAACAGGACCAGGTATTTTTCCATCATAATCTGCCCCAGTGACTTCCATGTCTGGGGAGAGCATTGAGCAGGGCTTGCTAGGTGCTTACCAAAAATAGAGATACCCCTCAGTATCTCTGCTAATAAAGTGGCAACAAAACCAACAGCTGCTGAGAATGGTGGGGTGGATGTGTGGGGGCTGCAGGACCGGTGGGTTATTGCGTGTGTTTGTCTGGAGTTT
>NW_010271377.1:13933-23532 GCF_000690775.1 Eurypyga helias
TGGTGCTCCAGAAAGTGTGCCCGTGCTCCCACCTGCGAGGACTGGACACGTCTGTGCATCGTGGCCTTGGGGTCCCCAGGGGTTCACTGCTCCATTAACGTGCTGAGAGCTTTGGGAAGGGCTAGCAAAGAGCCTTCTCGCTCCTGTTGCTGGGTGAGCGGTGGAATGGGGTCTGGGCAAAGCCCCCTCCACAGGAGAGGGAGCTCAGGGGAGCAGCAAAACGCTCAGTGAAATGCCTGTGGATGCAATCCTAAAAGTTGCTGCCAGGAAGGGATTTTCCCATGGGATTTTTTGGGGTGAGGTATAGCTGATTGTCTGGGGGAGAGCGAGAACTGCAGCTCTGTTCGGGGCAGGGGAACAGGCCTCACTCCCCTGGAGCAGCTCATGCCGGGACCCTCCGACACTGTGGAGGAGAGGGTCCCCGAGTCCCTGGGAGCTGGTCCTCAGCCGTGGGGTCTTCTGCTGATGCACACACAGGCATTTCCCCTCGGTGTTATTAAGAACAATTATAATTTCATCTCCCTTGCAGCCTCCCTCCAAGGGGTGATGCAAGATTGATCCTCGTGTCCTGTCCTAAGCTGCTGCTCAAATATTTGTCTCTCTGGTAACTGGGGACGTGTGTTTGTAAAACTGCAATTTAGACCAAGGAAATCACAGAGAAACCGAATACAGAGCCCCCATCCAGCCATTTGTAAGACATCACGCTCCTGCCAGTGCTGCCAAACAGCCAAAAAAAGCTTCAGCCTTGAAATTTTTCTAGCGCGAAGATAAATGAAGGAGATTCATGTCTCGGTTGGTCCTACATTGTTTTGCTCAGCCGGCTGCAGAGCAAATAAGATGCGGTGGCGCATTGATTTGTAGTCTGAGAGCTGTCCTCGCAAATAGATGGGCTTGGGAAAAACTCCGTTTGGGACTTAAAATGGAGAAAGCAGCGAGCGTGGGGCGGGGGCACAGTGCCCACACCCTGCAGCTGCTCCCTGGGGGCATGTGGCACGTAGGGGTGCCAACCCTGGGGGGCTGTGCCTCTAGTTCTCTCTCTTTTTTTGGAATGCTTTTCCTTAAGGCTCTGCAGGGTCTTCCCTGGCACTGTGTGCCCTGCTTAGCGCTCGCTGCCCCACAGCTCGGACACAATGCCAAGAGCAATAAAACCCAGCCATTTCCAGTGGGTTTGGGGAGAAGGAAGGGGAACCAGCCCCCTTCCTGGGCTGAGCACAACCCCTCCTCTGCCCCATGAGCTCCACTGGTCATGGCCTCATCCCCCCCAGAGGTTTTAAGTGGGGGATGACACCGTGAGGGCCTGGTCCTGCACCAGCCTTGGCAGGGCACAGGTCCACGGGGCAGCGCAGCGGCGCCAGCACATCACCAAGGCTTGTGCCTGGGGAGACTCAGAAGGGAGCAGATGGATCTCTCACCGCACTTACGCCTCTCCCTGCCCAGTGTGGCTGTTGCGTGGGACAAACGACTCTCATTAGCATTAATAAAGGCATAAAAATATAAAAAAAAAGAGAACATTGCAAGGCTGGCACTTCCCCGAGGTCTGCCACAGAGGATCGGGGCGTCCAACCCGGCATTACACACGGCTCCTCCAACGCTCACCTCCGTGCCAGGACAAGCAGGGCAGCACCCGGGAAGAGGGAGGATGGAGGGGCGAGGAGGCTCATCACTTGTGCGGCTGCTCCCCTTCCCTCCCCGTCAGCCCCGATGCATCCGATGCAGCCATCGCTTAGGAAAAATCACCGCGCTCGCAAGACAGGAGGCAGTTGGAAAGAGCCGGTGTTTCCAAAGGAAGACGGCGCTGGCTGCGCCCTAATGGAAAGCCAGCCAGCTTTATAGCAGAATGCAAATGACAAGGTATAAATAAACAATCGCTCACAAATAAGCACTCGCCTTTAATGAATATTTCATATACAAAAGAAGTCATTGACATTTTGCTGGATTGCTTCAATTAGCTGTTGAGCCTCGTGCTCGTGCAAATAATAAGCTTGCTTTTCATAATGCTTTGTTAATCTGTTTCATAGTGTGAATTTATAGAGTAATGTATCACACAGACCTCCTGCTGCAGCCTTTATTGGATATAAATGACTTAGTAATTGCTATTGATCATTAAAGAAGTGTGATGTTATTCTGGAGTTACAATGCGAGGAAGCTGAAGGACTGAGGGAACTGGGTGGTTTGCTACGCGCAAGCCTGGTTTATATTCGGAGGAGTGACTAATGGCTCCTTGGGAGGAAAAGCCAAAGTGTGCCAAGATTGAGTCTGGGGAAAAACATTGCTGGAGTCATTGCTGGCTTCACATCATGAAACGCTCCCGGCTAGATATTCGGAATATATCTCAACATATTCCATTTCACACATCGATCCCTATTCCAACTCAGGCTTGGCTAAGACTAGCCAGGAAAATACTCAAGCTTTGTGGACAATCAAGAGCAGGCTGGATCTGGGGTAAGCACGGCTGCGGGAGCCCGGGCAGGTCCCTGTGTGTGGTGGCCCGGTCAGGGTGGGCAGGGGACGCCCAGCAAAGCCACCACGGTCCTTCCCAGGGGCCCATCAGCAGCTCCAGAGAGGCTGCGGGTCCTTCACCTGGGCTGTGCAGCTGCACTATGTGAGTAATTAAAGCAAACGCTTTACGATCACCCTGCTTGCAGTGCTGGGTGTACTTATCACGGCTCCAGATCCTGGAGCCAGGTGGGCGTGAAGGTCTCCGCTTTCCCAACAGCAATATTCAGGCTGAACCTCCTTTCCATCACTTGCTGGTTGTCTTCCAGCTTCAGACATTAAAACCTCATCGCTTTGAAACGAAAAAAGCTGCTGTCGCACTTCAAATTTATATTTTTCATTTAGAAACCCCCCTTCTTTCCTTGCTTGGAGTGTTTGCTTTTCTTCCAAACTATTTTCCCTCCATTCCTATTGCCTTCCCTTGGAAAAGCCGTCATTGGCTTAGGCACCGGGGGGGAGCTGCATCCGGTGCTGGGTCTTGGCGTGTTCAGAGTGCAGCAGAGCTGCGAAATCGCTGCTTCTCCAATGCCCCAGGAGGGCACCCGGAGACTCTCCCCCTGCCACGGGCTGGGGTGTTGCAGCAGGCTTTGACGTACTCATCCATCTGGAAAATGGTTAGGGGCATTAACTCTTCTCTGCCTCGAAGAGGTGTACTGGGACCCAGTTAATTAACATCTTGAAAGGGTTCTGAGATGCCTCCATGACACTGTTTTTATTAAAAGCCTATATGCACATTTTTCCCCTTCCAATTTACCGCATTTCCCCCCTGGAATGTGCTTTGATTTTTAAGCAATTTATAAGTCCTCAGGCTTTGCCTGGAAGGCAATTTATCCGAGTTTGTGTTTTTGTGTGCGTGTACATGTGTTGCAGCGCATTGGGAAGAAACACAAAAAGCAATCGACTGTGCTGAGGCTAGTATTGATGGAATGGTGGTGGAGGAGTTATTTCCAGGAGCTGGGAGCTTGCTCCAACCTGCCCAGGGAGATACTGCGATGCCAAACTGCAAATCAAGCCCCTGATGTGCCAGCGAGACCTGGGGCGTGTTTGCTGGGCTCAGCACCGGGAAGGGATCTCTGCTCCGTGCAGGGTCTGGATGCCCGCCCGGGCTGCCTGGGCACACACCAGCTGAGATGCCACTTGGACAGGGTCACCAAAGCCAACGGGGGTCCTTTTGCAGCCCCAGAAAGACCTATGCAGGCACACAGTCATGCACAGTGTGTCCTCCCTTTGCTCGCCGGTGGCTTTGGCACGAGCCCCGTGGCAAAGCTAAGCTGGTACCCAGGGGGTGATGAAGCAGGCTGGCTCTCGGGAGGGGTTGTTCTCAGTCCCATCAGCACAACTCTGCTCCTGCCTCATCACTGGGAAAACCGGAGCGTGATGCTGATGGCATTAAGCAATGCCGAAACGTTCCCAAAGTCACCCCGGTGCCCCGTGGGTTGTTCTGATGTGAACTTTTGCACCAGGAAAGTAATTTGTTTCAGGGCGTTTTATTTATGCAAATATCTGGCAATATTTCATGCCATTCACATCTCCCGAGGCAGGTTTTTAATAAAGGCTGGGAGGCAAGAGGATGGCCAGGAGGCGAGCAGGTCAGAGCTCCAGGAAGCGAAAAGCTGCCTGGGATTTAATGGCACCACATCGATTTATGTCCGCTGGGGATGTGACCCTCTGGCCCCCGCCGACTGGAGCCGTCAGCAGCTCTGAGACTGCTCTTCAGAACAACTTTTCTCTTTGAATTTGTGCTTTGGATCAAGCTGCTCAGGACTACTGCCGGATCCCTGCCTGCTGCAATTCCAGCCCCCTGGGTATCACACTCATTTCCTTGCTGTGCCGCCCGGTTTCTCTCTCACCTATTGCTGTGAAGCAAATCTCCAGGTACAGTTGCAGTGAGAGAAGGTGGAGGGGTCTGGGGGAGTTTGGTTTCTGGGCTCAGGGGCCATGGCAGCGCCCGCACCTCAGCACCCCAACAGAGCAAACCCTCAGTCCTGACCAGCGATGGAGCAGGATGCAAATGTACCGGAGCAGGACTGCTGGAGGGAAATGTTGGCTGGGAGCTTTTAAATACTGTATTTTTCTTGGTCAAGATTAGATATTTGGGGTTTTTTTCCCCCAGAAAAAGACTGAGAAAGGCTAAGATGTCTGAAGAATGGATGGAGAAGGGATGTCTGACAGGCACAGTGGGGCTCAGTTCACTCAGCTCTGACCACAGTGTTTTTCTCGCTGCTGAAATAATTGCACGAGGTTAGAGTTCACGGCGTGTGCATGGAATATATCCACTTGGCTTTATCCCTGCCAACATGAGATTAGCAAGAGCAGAGGGGTCAGCGGGATGGTGCAAGACAGTGGAGGAGCTCAGAAATCACAATTTTTAGCCCAAACTGGCTGAAACCTCTGCTCGTTCCCACAGTTGACACCCGAGTGCTGGGTTTCCCACGGCCGTGCTAGGAGAGGGTGGTCACTGCAAGGTCATAGCAAGGTCACAAACACCCTGTGCATCCAGCCTACTGCCCCATCCCTGGACCTCGCAGCCACCCACGGGTGCCAGGAGCATGCCCTTTGGTTTAGTGTCCATCTCTGTGTCTGCCCACTCAGCTACACGATGCTGGATGTATTCCCAGCTGACCCTGGCTGAGTGCTCCTCTGCGAAATAGCTTGGAAAGGGTAGTGCAGCTGCCTCTTCTCGTTCCTGGGTAAATGGGAAAGCTTTACCGTTAACTCCTTGGGTTTTCAGGGGCATTTAAGTGCTGGAAGGAGATTTAAATCCCAGCCTAAACCTGCAGCGAGCTGCTGCTCACATCAGCGTCCCGCTGAGCTGAGGATGCTGTCGGGAAGCACCCACAGTACCACGAGGCACAGTCTGCCAGGCTTTTGAGCAGCTAATAGGCTGGGTTTTCCCTACTGCGCTTTGAGGAACACTTGTGCTTGACTCAGGCTCTCCAAGCAGGATCAGAAGGGAAGAACCGATCTTACCCGAAGCCCTTTTAGCCACGCAAACACAGAGGGGCGAGTCCCATCACAAATACAGCAGCTGGTGGGTGCCAGGCGAGCGCAGGGGGTGGCAGTGAGCTCCAGGAGAGCACTGCTGCCTCTCAGCCACCCACACATTTTCCTCTCCGGCTTTCTCTACTGTTGCTTTTATAATTTATTTACAACTTTTATAGATGTTTGCAGCGTCTCTTTTTTATTTTAAATGGCTTTTCAAATAGGGAAAAAGAGCAGTAGAGGATTTCTCAGCCTTGTGCTCGCAGGGAAACACATTTGGTGCTTTGAAGAGTGGGAGCTTTATGCTCACGGAGGATTTCCATCAGCAGAAAGCCTGACTCCGCTCACCACCCTGCACTGCAGGGTCTGGCCCCGCTCTCCCCTCTTGTTGCCAAGCTGAGGGCAGTGATTATTTCATCTACCTCCGTTGCTGACGATGCCCAGGTTGAAGTTAAACCTTTGCTCCAGCAGCAACTCAGACCTCTTTGGCCTCTCCCTGGCAGCATCACGTTGGATCTCTTGCAGGATGGGGCAAACTGATGCTTTACACCCAAAGTGACCCTTTTCCCCCTCGGGAACCCACTGTTCCTCCCACATGCCCAGATTACTCCAGATACCAGCATTTCTCATGCACCTTCATGCGTGCTCACCTGCAGCTCAGGCACATGCTTGGACCCCAGCACACGGCATGGTCTGATGCCACAGCGTGGTGCCGCAGGGATGCATTGCTCTGGCCTTACGGTCCTGCTCCACACCCTGCAACGGGAAAAATGAGGACAGAAATAAGATTCTGCTCCCTGCTCCAAAAACAGATTGCCTAGGAAAAATACAATTACCACCTCCCAACAGCAGGGAGAGAGTGAATGAGGAGTGCCAGGGCAGATCTGCATTTAAAAGAGGGAATCAGCAGAAGGAAGGGGAGAGTGGTTGCAGAGAGGAGTGGGGAGGGGGAGATAAAAGGAAGAGGGACCTGAATTTGCATGTCGTTTCTCCTTATGGCAAAAATCATTTGAAAGCTGATGTACTGCCAAGAGGAACAAAAAGAGACCCCTTGGCATTGCCCCAGGCTCCTCATTTACTCTTTTACAGCAAGGAATACTTATAAAAACTGAATAAAACATCTAATAAGGCTGTTTAGGATTCCTTGAAAGATGTCTCCATCAAAGCACACGGGTCAGAATGGCTCTATGTCTCCATTCCTACACACTGATGCTCCTGAGCCCCTTCCCGTGAGAATGACTGGTGCACAGGGCAGCACACGGTCCCATTGGATCATTTTTGGGGGGAATGAGCCCTGCCTGGCTGCCTCCTGCCTGTGATGGGGGGACATGAGGTTTGCAGACGCTATCCAGGAGAGACTCCTAGGGTTTGGAACTATTTTGGAACATAAAACTCCTAGTTTTATGGTTGGGAAGCCAGAATGCTTATTGCTATGTCCCATTGCCACCCCCTGTGCAGGGGACATAGGGGCAGAGGTTTTCCACTGTGGGCTCTAACTGCTGGGGCTGAATTTTGGGATGTGGCCAGCATTTTTGGTGGTCTCAGCTCCAGTGTTTGTCTGGAAATCAGACCTGGGCACAGTCAGACATTGCCGTCTCTGCAGGGTACGGCCTTCCTCTGAAGACGGACAGTGGGTTAGTGCTTTAGGGGTTGGTAATGTCACTGTGGCCTCAGGATGGGCCAAAACTGTGACCAGAAATGCTCTGCAAGACAGTCCTGCGAAAGAAACCGAGAAGGAAGGGTGCAGGTGATGCACAGGGGGCAGGGTGAACTGGGCTGCTGTGGTCTGATCCTGTATTTCATGCTCCTCTAAGGAGAAGCAATAAAACCCCTAAAAGGGGACAACAGCTTTTCACTAGCACAGCCCTGTGCTCGCTTGCCAAGCTGACAGCAAGGTGGCCACGAGAATAAGAATCCTCCTGGGTTTGCAGAGGTCGGGGGGTCTGCGGCTTGTGGTGTCAGGGTAGCTCCAACCTGCCCGTGCTGGGCACCAGCGCGAAGAGCTGCCACGCTGCCGGCAGTGAATCAGGGCTCTCAGTGAGGATAAGAGCTGCTGTTTTTATCAAAACATTAGAAAAAATACAACAGCCAGATGCAGTGTATAGCAAATCCTGATTTTTTAATCCAAAAGAAGGATGTTACCCATTAGAGGAGAAAGGATTTTGCGGTATATTTGGAGGAGGGATGAAGGACGATGGGGAAAATCCCCAGGGTGGAAAGGATGCTTGTGGGAAGGGGTGTTTACAACAGCAAGAGCATGGGAGGAGTCAGATTGGGGCGAAAGAAAGGTAATTATACTGCAACAACATGAGCTTTGCAGTGCTCATCACCCCATTAGGCGCTTGTAAAATTTGCAGACCATTAGATGGGGCTTTCAAAGACTATTTTTATCCTGCAGTTGCAAAACACTTTTGCTCTCTGACACCTTCTAGTTACAAAGACAAGACTCATTTCACCTCCAGCCGCTGCAGCGTGGGATCAGTGACCGGAATGGCGTGTCCAGCCTCTGCCTGCCATGGTCCCCGGCCGGCGGCAGACTGTGTGTCCCAGCACACACAGGGATGCTGTTTGCACCTCTCCGTGCCCCTCACACACACACTTACCCAGAGAAAAAACTCTCTCCCACGCTTTGCTGTGCTAGATTAGCCAGAGGGGTTAATTAATGAGGTTAAATTAACCAGGGATCAGCTGGACCCACTGCCTCGCCAGCTGTGACAGCAGGAGGCAACCACAGCTGGACACCCCTGGACACCCTGTGCCACACGGATCCTGTGGAGCAGCCATGCCCCTGGGTGCAGGATGAGACCGTGTGTCTTCCTCTGCGCAGTGGGAGCTGCAGAGCAGCCCTCTGGGAGGGAAGCATCCCCAAAACACAGGCGTTCCCTCCTGGAGGCTGGTAAATCCTCGGCGGAGCGAGAGCACGCAGCCTGCAAGCTATCCGGCTATTAGGGATGCTTCACAAAAATCCAGCTCATTTTTTGGAAGCCAGTCAGCGAGGCTGATCACAGGGGACAGGGATGGGGAGGTGGGTGCCAAGGGGGCTGGTTGGGGCAGGTGATGGGGAGCAGTGCCCATGGGTGCTCCTCTTCACCGGTGGTACCCAGCGAGCCTCCAGCACGCTCAGCTCCATCAGCTTCAGGGAGCTGTACACCCCAGGGACATTCACAGTGCTGCCCGGCACTGGGGGCATCCTGGGGTCTCTGCTCTATTTTCCTGTCCAATACAAAGGTCTAACCCACAGACTGCAGCATGTGCCTGGCTCTGGGAGCCACGTAGTGCCAGTGCCAGGCCTGGGGCTGTGCGCGTTTGCTCAGCCGTGAGCAAGAGCAGCCTCTTCCCTGGACCTCGGGGTGATCACATCCCAGCTTTCCTGTGCAGTTTTTTCTATTGCAGGATAAATTTCCCTTCAGCAACCTTCTCCCACAGGAAAACACAGTGGTTGATGAAATGTTACGATTTTTACTAAACTAATTAAAACAAACAGTGAAAGCAGAAAAACAGAGTTGTCCCAGTTTTCTCCAGTTTCCCATGCACTGAGAAATTCGGGAAGAAATGACTGAATGGCAGTGCTGTACCCCAGTGCCCACACTGGGAAGCTCCCCAAATAGGACCCGTGAGCTGCCTCTCCTATCTCCTGCCTGCATTCCCTGGCCTTATCCAGCTGCTTCTGGGCTGGTCTCAGGGATCACCTGCCAGGGAAAGCTGCTTTTTCCATGACTTGGTTTGCTCTCGACACTGAAGACTGCACAGAGCTCCCTTGCAAAGCCCCAACGCTTTCAGCACCGCATGAAGCCTCCCTTTGCTTTGTGCTTTGCATTAAAGTCAGGAGCTGCTGCGGTGGTTCCGGCAATGGAAACATCCACCAGAAAAAATACCCTGGCCATAAACTCCTGGGCTCTTAATTACTTCAGTGCTTGGGAAGGATCCTGCATAAATATCACTGTCCTACTCTGTCTCCCCCACTCTCAGATGGGGAGAGGGGCTGGGGAGGGAGGGAAATCACTGCACTTAAGAGGTGTAAATATTTTTCAGTTTTTAATTAAATATGAGAACCCTGCTGGGGCTGGGAGCAGGACCATCCTGGAATATGAATTATCAAGAATCCTCCTTCCCAGATGTTC
>NW_010271377.1:23562-23888 GCF_000690775.1 Eurypyga helias
TGTTCACTCTGTCCACCCTAGCCCCCAGGTGTTTCAGACAAATAAAATGGAAAATAAACCCAGGTTTAATAAAACCTAAAACCACAATGGCAGCAGAACCCCCCAGCCCCCAGCAGCAGAAGGTCCCTCCCAGATCGGTGGCTGCTTTGACAGGGACAACTTCCATCCTGCTTATTTTTAAATGAATACATTCAATGCTATTCGCAGCGAAGGCTGTTTGGGTGGGGGCTGGGGCAGAGGGGGCATTGCCAGCCCTGGTATCGCAGGTGCCGGCACCCTGGGGGCTGCCGGCAGGACCACCAAAGCAGCAAGCAGCGACCGCCAAC
>NW_010271377.1:24034-45739 GCF_000690775.1 Eurypyga helias
CATCCACAGCTTCTCTGGGCAACCTGTCCCAGTGCTCCCCACCCTCTCTGGGAAGAAAGGCATATTTTCCATGCCTTTCTCCTTCCCAAAACAACCCTGTCACATCACAGAATGTTCAACACTTCCCAGTGGAAACTCATCAGCTGGAGCATCCATGGCAGTTTGCAACCTCCAGGAATCTTTTTCTTACATGATATGATAAATAAAACCAATTATTTGGGGGAAAAAAGGCTGTGGGTGGGTGAGGGGTGCTCACCAGGAGTCACCCGTGACTCTCTGGAATAAGCTGGTGGTTTCAGGGGCAGCCGGTTTGGTTTCACGCTAGAGCAGCCCGGTTGAACAGCACTGGGTACCTGGATGCCTGGCTCCTCATCCTGGATCCCAACAGAAACAGGCTGCTTCTCGGCCCTCTGCCAGACGGGCTGTGGCACAGACCCTCCGTTTCAGGGAGCCGTTGTTTCAGATGTTCCTATTCTGGTACCTTTGGGAAGAGGTTTGGAGTGGACTCTGAAGATGGGTGGCGAGCAGAGGATGCCCAGCAAAGGCAGCCTGCTCCCTGCAAGCTCTGCAAATCAATTAAGTGGTGCCTTCCAAGAGGAGATTAAGTGGATACAATTGGCCAGGATTGACCTCAGTGGATCTCTCCTGATTTATACCAGCTGGGGAGCTGATCCAGCATGTGCTGCGGGTGGACATTACGCAATGCCTTGTCCTCAGAAACCTGGGGCATGGCTGTGATGGCCGGTTTTCCCGTGTGGAGCAGAGGAACGGACAGCCCCGCTGAGCCGTGCCAGGCACACAGTGCAGATGCAGACCATGCTAAGGTAAAAATCCAGCCCAGCAATCATTTATATCACCTGCTCTCCACACTGAGGACAGAGGGGAAGTGTGTGCATTGGACTCATCTCTGCAATCACCTCAGCTGCAACCTGGGGCTTCCTCATGTGAAAAATCCACCCAAAGCCCTGATCTCTCCTGACTTTTCAGGCTGGATGTGGCTCAGGGCCAGTGGTTCAATGCCAGCCATGCACAAGCACGGTGGGCTGCAAGGGGCTGAGAGAGGGGCTTGCAGAGCAGAGCTCACAGCTGGCAGCCTGGTGCTGTGGGAGTTAACTTCAACACTGGGGGAGGGATCACATTTCCCCAGTGGGTTGAGGAATTTTGATGAATTTCATGGAAACCAAGGCTGTTAGAGTGTCAGAAAGCAAAGGCAGAGCTTTGAAGAAAGCCAAACCCCTAAAGCCAGACAAATGATGTGAATCCAAAATGAAGAAACTTGGAGGGCTTGGATGCACTGGGGTCAAACACTCAAGCAGTGAGATGCCCTTATTCCTCCATACCTTAGAAACCAGTCTCCTGATGATTAATTAATTTATATATGACAGGCAATGCCCCATGTAAACCACGGCAACCTACACCACTCCTCAGAGAAAAAAGGGGTCTGAAAGGAGTGAGATGTTCTGCACAGTTCCCTGACAACATGGCTCAGCACCTTTCTATCCCCCCTTGCTCTGACCTGGGCAGTGCTAGCGGTCAACCCCATCTCCAGCCTGACCCCAGACGAGACCCCAGCCCCAGCCCAGGAGCAGTCAGCTGCTGAGGAGCTGGCAGAAGCCCCGTGCTGAATGGGGGGAGAAAGATGGGCACAATGGGACCCACAGATTCTGCAGAAACATCTGCATCTTCCCAGGAAAATGTGTCACGTCCAGCATGAAGCTGGTGACTGGAGCAAAGCAAGGCACCAGCAGGGAGTAGATGAGCCTGTGCCATCGTGTGATGTTTATAATTAGACTATTTGGCAGCCTAACATATATTATTAGCCTCTTTGCTAATAGACTTCTCTAATAAGAGTGCCCTTAAGTGACCTCAGTGAACATTCATCTACTTCTAACTAGATTTATAATTGTGATTGATCTGCAAGGTGCTGAAGCTTTGCTTGGCTTGTTCCACGTCTCTGCTTGGTCGCAGGTAACTTGTTTCCTTCGACCCAGGCTTCAGGGCTAATATTTCCTGTGAACAACTCCCAGCGACCAGGTACTCATTAGCGATGCATCACTCGCTCACCAGCAAGACCCCCTGAACCCGAAGCGAATGGAAATTCCCCAAGGTGGGTCCAAGCCACGGCACGGTGCTTTAGTTTGGCAAACAACCGGTCACATTCTCCTGGAGCACAAATCAGCCCTGCACGGATGATGCCTGAAAAGGCTTCAGGTGCAGCTTTGACCTGGTCTTTCTGTGCAGCTATGAGATTTGTGGATTCCTTCCCAAAGCTTGAGGATGCGGAGCCAAAGCTCATCTCAACATCACTCCTCTTCCACAGGTCACAAGGTCCTCATGAGCCAGTTGCCTACCTATAAAATGATGAGAACAACTCAGACCCCTTTAGCTCCACCATTGAATAAATTGGAGAAGAATTAAGCATTGTTACAAATGCTTCTTCACCTCATGCATGTTCAGCACATCCCAGGGCTGCACAAGCACCTCTGCCTGGGACGATGCCAGCAATTCTGCTACTATTTCCCCCCTCTTGTCTCTGGTGCTGGAGCTGCAGCATCACAGCTTGAGCTGGGATGGGAGGAAGAAAGTGAATTTCCTCAACGTGGCTTTTAAAAGAGCTGGGAACAAATAAACAAACAGACATGTCCAATGGATAAGAAGAGGGTGAGGCAGCCCATTGGCTTTGTAGATATGGGAGTGTTGATTTGCAGCATAATTTCTCATGCCCAACATTCAACTCACCCTTGGTTTTGCTGTGACCTTCCTGCGTGAGCTTTCTGAAAGGTGAGCAGCCGTGGAGGCTCGCGGTGAGCTCGCGATGCAGGGAGCAAGCTGTTGGCTTGTCCCGACACCGCTGCAGGCAGCGGCCATCCAGAGCAGTGGCTGGTGGTGATGGAATCTCTCCCTGCTCCCAAAGTAGTGATCCAGAAGGAAAACTGGCTTTTCTCAAAACAACAGGCTGATTTTTTCCAAAAGCGCTTGCTTTGTCAGGGAGCAATGGCCAGGAGGGCTGAGCTGACATGGGCATTGCTGGGGTGCAGCCCTCCTTAGCTGAGGATGCTGATTAAGTACAGACCTTCAGGGACCTTTTATTCTTCCCCAGCTAATTGATTGCCATTTGCCACCGGTGATCTCTCTTTTTCTCTCTAATTTCATGACAAAAGAGTAAATTGGAGGAGGCATTTTTGGTTAGCAGCTGACCCTGGCTGTCCCCCTATCAGCACCTGGCTGATTCCTTGCCTCTGTAATTGCATGTTTAAAAGGGCTGGTATTTTTTCTAGGATTTTTAATTGGTTGCTGAAACCAACTCTAGGGGGAATATTTTTATTTTTGGAGTGTTGGCTATTTGGTCAATACCCTTTTTGCCTGAGAAAGTCAGTGCGAGTGTGCAGCCTGACTTCTTAACGGTACTGATTTTCCATTAGACTTTGAAATGGAATCGGTTCCCGGGCTGGGTGGGAATTCTTTATGGAATTACTGTGTTTCTTGATGAATCTGCATCCTGGAGCAATAAACTAAGCTCGGCGTGAAAGATCAGTTCTGTTAAGTTGCCTCACTCAATAGATCCCTTCCATGGGAGGGAGAAGGGAGAAGGGAGGAACAAGAGGGATGGCAGAGACTTTGGGGAAACAATCTGGAGCTCTCAAAACTTTCTTGTGGTTCAACATTCTAAAAAGTTTGGTGGTGTTTTTTTTTTTGAATCAAATTTGTTTCTGCATTTCGGAAAATGCATCTGTCCTAAGGCCAGCAGCAAAGTATTGTCTTGAAAGACCTGGTGACCTCCAGATCCCCGAGATATCAGGGAATCTCTTGGTCTTGCACAAGAAAGAAGATTCTCCTTGGATGTTCCAGCTATCGTGGAGCACCACTTCCAGTTTACAGCCTGCACAGCACATGCCCAGTTTTAAAATATTTTTTTTTCCACATGAAAATTTGCGCTACCTGCTGCAAAATAACACCAGATGAAGCATATACACTGAGCACATTGTTATTAGCCCAAATGGTTTGGCACTCTTGTTTGCTTTCTATTTTTTTATTCATGCTGTCGGCAAGCAAAACCAACCAGCTCTATTATGTATAATTTATATACGTGGGTGCGTGTGGGGATGTGGGGATGCAACACTTGAACAGGTTCATGGAAAGGCTCTCCCATTATGTATAATTTATTCTGGATTAGATCAAAGGAACAGTTTATGGGGTAGGTTTGGGCATTATTATTTTTTTTTTTTTAGCTTTTTCCATTTTTTATAAATATATATTTATTCTCTCCCCTCTCTACACTCTCCATTGCCTTTCCTCATGAGCAAACTATAAATTATTCACCAGCCCTGGCAAGACAAGTGCCCCTCAGGACTGGAAATCAAACGAGCCCTGGCAGTGGCATGGGGTGGGAGCCCAGTGTTTTTAGGGAGCAGAGGCAGACGTGGGTGCGTGTGGGGATGCGGGGATGCAACACCTGAACAGGTTCATGGAAAGGCTCTCCCAGGATGAGGTGGGGTCTTGGGTCTGTCCCCTGGGGCTCTGTGCTTGGTGAGGCAGCCAGACCCTCCCTGTCCCTAATGCGGCAGCGTGGATGGGGCTGGCTGAGACCAAGATGTCCCTTTTATAACTGTTTTTACATCAGAAAGTCAGGGGGCTTTTGGGAAGCTGTGTCTCTGGGCAGCAGCATGGGCAGGTTGCGGAAGTGCAGCTCCCATCAGTGTGGGGGCTGTCAGCCCCCCAGTAATGCCACCGCCATGGGGACATGCCGGGAGCACCAGTCCTACATGGGCTTTTGGTAAAAGCAAGGACTTAAAACTTGTCCCTGCCTCCGGCTGCCAGAAGTGCCCTTCGCAACCCTGGACGTGTTTTGTCAGGGGCTTTGAAGAGGCACAGAGCTCTGCGCCGCTGGGGTCTGCTTGCTCCCTCGGCTTCCTGTTATTCCCTGCAAAATGGGACAACAGACTTCTCCCAGATTCACTGTCAGAAGAGGGACAGTGGAATCCACCCCATTCCCATGCTCTGCCATGCTGAGCATCACCCAGGCAGGTTGGCAGTGCCACTGGGAAGCATTTTGCTCTCCGCAGCCATCCCACCTTGCTTAGCATAAAGCACAGCACCTCTGGGGTCTTGAAACCTAAAATATTTGTTCTTGTAGCTGATGCAGGCCATTTATTACACTGCAAAGCCATTTTTAAAGCCCAGCAGAACCGTGTGCCCTGGGAACTGAGCTTCTGAGCAGCTGACAGCTTGCTGGGGCTGTAAAATCTAATGCTAATTTAGCGGGGAGCAGATCTAGGGAGGCATCTGCTTGCCTAAACTATCATAATCTCCCCGGCACCGCAGTATGATGCTTAAGAACTAGTCATCCAGTCAGGGCTTCCTGCAAGGGGTTGGAGGTGATGCAGGGACACCCGGCCCCTGCGAGGCTGCAGGCATGGGGGGCATCATGGAGCTGCTGTCCCAGCATTGTGGGTGCCCCAGAGCATCCACAGGGGAGTTTATCACCTGGATTGCCTAAGGAACCCCTTCCCTGGATGTCATTCATGGGAACTGGTGCCTGTGGAGGGTTCACCTGGCAGGGATGGACAGGGACTGCTGCGCGCCGGTCCGGCTGTTTTTTGGGGGCTGCCGACTTTGGCAGGGGTGTGATCCACCTGAACTGAACACGTTCCTTGGGAAACTGCAGCCCCAGGTCCATGGTGCAGGAAGCACAGGAAGGAGAGGGTGATGCACCCACCGGGATGCTCATGTGGGGCTGGAGGTGCAATGTTGTGAGCTCAGGCTGCACCATGTTGCTCCATCCCATCTGGGGAGCAGTCCTGGCCCCAGCATTGTCCCTCTCCTGTTGTCACTCCTCGGAGCAGTGACCTCCCAGCACTGTCCTGCCCCAGATGAAACTCTGGCTGCTTGCCTGAGCGTTAGGTGGGTCTGAGCACAGTCTGGGGCAGGATCTGTCAAATTCAGGAGTTGTGCTCCCTCAATGAGCAGCCAAAGGTGGCCGGTGGATCCTGCCTCGTCTGCTTTTCCTTCTAATGGTTTTATTGTAAATCTCTTAGGGCTGGGGGAGACATGCTGTGACACTCCTTAGCTGGATGGAGAAATAAAAGCATCCAAGCAGGACACATCCTGGAAACATTTAAAAACTCTGCCCGCAAAGTTATGTTTCCCCAGAGGGAATGAATCTGGCTGGGGCAGAGGGATGGTGACTTTTGGGCTGCAGTGGCGAGGGACCCTGGTACTCCCCGGTGTTGAGTCACGTAAAGAGGTCTCCGCAGGTCTCACCGCTCCTTCAGCCCACCTCAGCCTCCTGCCTCTCCTCCCGCCGGAAGGATCAGGCCCTTTCCCTGCCCCTGAGACGTGTATAGGTCTGTACCCATCGCACAGGCATCCCCTGTCCAGCACAGCTCCCCCGCAGCGGCTGTGATCAGAGATTTAAAGCCAACCAGAGCCCTCGTTTAAAAGTTGATCCACAGTGAAGCCAAGAAAGACTTCCTCAGTACAGATGTGAAATAGGCCTGGATTAGTTATAATCAGTGGAGTGAACCGAAGCATCACTTCTAAGTTCGGCCAAGCCACAGACCTGCCGGCTCACAGCAGTTTCCCACCACAGGAGGGCTGGGTTGGGCTTTCCTGCAGCCCCATGCCTGTTGCTGGAGGGAGCCAGTCATCCCCTCTGGCCGCCTTCCCAACCAGCCCAACGCTTTGGACCAGCCCCAGCAGTGCCACTGCAAACCAACTGTCCCTGACGTTAGTATATGGCTCCTGTCCCCTCCAGAGCTGCAAATAGAAGCAGATAGGGAAGATTCCCAGCTCTATACAGGCCACATGCTCATTTTCAGGATCAAAAATGGGTCAGGATACAGCAGAAACATCTGCCATTGATCTATACAGCATCACCACAGAGCCAGGAAATAATTGTCTCTTTGAAAATCCATTATCACCTCCACCCTCTTTTTACCTCGAAGCTTTCAGAGCTGACAAGGGCTGTGCTTTGAGCGCGGATGGAAAATATAACACCATATGGCCGAGGTATTGTTGGGCTCCTAATAAAATGCCGTTTTTATGCATATGCATTCATAACTCCTGTCTCTTTGGTGTGTGTATGTGCAGGGCTTGTTTATTTAACATCCTTCTTTTCCAGGACACTTTGCCTGGGTCCAGTGTGAGTGGTTTGTGCCAGATACTATAGCTAAAAAAGTTTTAGGGGAGTTTTAAAGCGACAAGCAAGTGGTTGAGCCCAGGTAAGACCTGGAGGAGATGATGGATTTTTGCAGAGCCCCAGCACATGCCGACAGCGGGATGCTCCTGGCGAACTGCTGCGGGGCTGGATGGCACTGGAGGCAGCGCCTTGGCTGAGCCAGCCCCAGGCACGCGGAGGGAACTATTTACTTTCCCTTAATCTCCGCTCCTCTGTGCTTTCCCATCTTCAGACGAGGGGTGTTTTGCCAAGGCGTCTGCTGGCTGTTTGGGCAGCCCTTCCCTTGGGAGGAGGCGGGTTGGGAGCACACGCAGAAGGTGTGGAGGCGTTGGACTCGAGAGTCCTCGAGCCAGTATCACCGGGGGGCCAAGGGAGCCCGCAGCCCCTGCGGGGACATTGTGAGCCCTGCCGTTGCCTCCCTATCTCCCTTCTTCTGCAACACCATTTTTTCTTGCAAAAATTGCTTTCTTCTCACTGAAATGCAAGAGCAGCCCTTCTCAGCAGCAGAGGGAAGGCTTTTCTGGGGGAGACAGGACACATCTGTCACAGCCCAGGCTTACGCTTGCCAGGAGCCCATCGTTCACCGGAGGCACCGCTGGCTCACCCTGGGCTCATCACCAGCTTCTGCCCCCACTGCACCCTCCCTCTCCCTTTACCCCCAGAAAATTCCATTGACTGAAACATCCTAAAAACCTCATTGAAAGGTGAAAATTGTCTCATTGACAGGTGCTGTGCAAATTACCTGGAGATTCATTGCCACAGTAGGGGAAGGCTTTAGGAAGACGCCTGAGCATTTCTGAAGTGTAGGGTTTAATGTGATTGGATTTACAATGACTTCTGATCGTTTGCTCTATAACTCTTTGCAGACTTGGGGGCCATGTCTCTTCCCCCTTTGCTGTAGATGGAAAATTCACCATTTTTACTGCGAGATTGAAGCGTGGAGGTGGGCTGAGGCTGCCAGGGGAGCAGAGCAGTTACTCAGGGCTCAGTCTCTTTAGGGTTTTGTAGAGCAGCTCCTCACTTTCTCCCTCAGTTTCCCTCTTTACTGGATGATCCACTCTGCAAAAGTCCTGTTTTTTCCCTAACCTTGCACCCGGCTTGGAGAGAGCCGTGGATCTTCCACCCTCCAGCCCCAGAGCAGTGCTAATAACTGGCTGCTGTCCATAATTCAAGAGGCTCAAAAAGCACTCCAGAAAGATTATTGCCCTTCTCTTAGGAAAATGTGGCAAGGCCCTCTCAGACCCATTTCCACCCTGGAACAAGGGATGTACAGCAGCAGACAGCTTTATGCTGGGGCTGCAGCGGGCACGCCTGGCCCCAACCCCCCTGCCTCCAGGAGATCACTGCAAACCCAGAGCCAGCACTTGGTTTTCCTGAAACATCTTTATTTCGAGTGTGCTTTGCTGTAGTCCCCTGCCAAGCCCCCGAAACACCGGCTCATTTCCAGAGGGAGCAGGCAGGACCCGCTCGTGCTTTGCAGCACGCAGAGCTGCTGTATTTATTAGCATCACTTCGAGAGCACTCGCTTGGTGGCATTTGGAGCCTGAGCCTTGTGATGCCCGGCAGTAATTAATGGGGCCCCTTCTACCCCCGAGCTCTGCATTAGTGGACTATCAATTATTGAAGCCGAGTTGTACTTTTTGGAGCTTGTGAATAACCAAAGGGACTGCTGAGAGTCCAGAAGTGGCTGTCATCTTCTCATTAGGTATTTATTAAATGTAATTTAGCGGTTGTGCCTGCCTGTTAATGGAATCCCAGCAATGCTGCCGGATCGGAGCGGCGCCTGCGCACGAGCTGCCCCAGAGTGTGAGCAGGATCAGACCCTCTGGGCAGCTGTAGAGACAAGCAGGATCAGGCCCTCACTGTGCAGTGGATAACCGGAGGGTACCCAAACCTGGTCCTGGTGCTCTCAGGCAGCTTCTTGCGAGGGCTGGGAGAGGGCAGGATGCACAACCTGGTGGGAGGCATCCAGAAACACTCCCAAAATCACTCAGCTATGCATCGTTGTCCTGTGTGGGACACCCCGAAGCCACCCCATCACGTGGGCTCCCTCAGTCCCCATCAGCAATTCAGGTGTTTGCTCCAGAAAGCAAATCCTTGGGCAAATTACTCACCTAGAGATAATTGTTATTATTCCTGCCACTCTCACTTCCCATCTCCGCATCTTCCCTCGCCAGCGCATTATTCCTTGTTACACTTTTCTGAATAATTCCTCTCTCTTTTGATCACTGCAGTTCCTCGGAGAGGGTTGTAATGAGCCCAACCACCGAGGGCAAATGTACCATACACTTTCCGAACTCCTGGGTGAATGTAAGCTGAGCGGGGAGAGCAGCTGACCTGGGAGGGGGCTGCAGGGCGAGGAGAGCTGCCTTCAGCCTGGCAGGCTCTGGGGGTCCTTGCAAGGATGCTGCCGATGCCAGGCTGCAAGCAGGGTTTCAGGATGGCCAGTCCCACCAGCGCCATGGTCCCCTGTGGGTGCCCAAACCTGCGGGGCTGAAATGTGCTTTGGGAAACCTGGAATCAATCCATCCTCTCCATGGTGCAGCCCTGGAGCTAAAGGGGGTTTGCAGCTGAGAGCAAGACTTCATCAGTCTGGAAAATTGCCGGCACCCAAGGGCTTCAGGGGGACTCCCAGGAGAGGTTTGCTGCGCTTGCTCCTCTCTGCTCTGTGTAAACATGTGCAGGGACACAGAGAAAAGCCGGGAGCCCCGCGGGGCAGAGGCGTCATCCCACCGGGATGCTGGATCCCCAGGAGCTCACCTTGCGCTTCCAGCACAGAAACATACTGGCTGCGCCCTGCTCTCCCCATGCATCTTCCTTCCCTTCAGCCCTGGCATCTGGTTACACAGGAGATGAAACCACATCCAGCAAAGTGCCTGCGTCCTCAGGAACACCGAAAAGGAATTGAAAACAGAAAGAAATGGTTCTTTTCTCGGCAATATTTTTTGGTGGGAGAGGTTGGGGTTTCTAATAATAATAAAAAAGTGTTTTTCTGTCTTTTTGCAAGGAGAAGCTGCTTTTCTGATTCTTCCCACTGCTGAAATCGATTGCCAAAATGGGATGTTTGCAGCTGGGGCTTTGGGCAAAATCCAACAAATTCTTTTAATGCAAACAAACACACACACACACAATGGGGTGGGTTTTTTAATGTGTGTGTGTAGAAACACAGCTCAGGACTGGAGGAGGTTTGGGAGAGGCTTTACTCCTCCTGTTGCACATGTCGTCGTCTTTATCTCGCTGTGGCTGCCCGGAGGGGTTTGATCACAGCTGGGAGCCTGTAAGCCGCCTGTAATCCAGTAATATTCATAAATGACTGTGCGTGTTCCAGCGCCTTTGTCCAATCCCTTTTTATCCTGGGCCTTAGGCATTAGCAGTGGAGCTGTAAATCATCTGTGGCTCCATCCCTGGTGGGCTGGTCCCCAGCTTTGGGCAGGGTCAGCATGCTGGGGGACACGAGGGGCAGCTCGCAGGCAGCGAGGGCAGGCAGTGGGTCCTTAAGGGGGGATGCTGGCAGTGCGTGTTGGACCGTTATCCCTCTCATTGCAGCCAGTGCCACAGGGCTTCTAGTTCCCCCTGTACCCAGGCCAGGAAGAAGCAGATGGGACCTGTCGGCATGGCTCTTTCGGAGGCTCGGTTGCTTTGCCTCCCAGGCAGGAGGCTGGGTAAAACCCAGCAGCATGTTTTCTCTCTGTCCCCAGCCCTGCAACATGCTGGCCGAGTCCCTTCCACCCCCTGGCAAGAGCCAACGTTACCCCTTGATGGACCCGTGCCACAGCATCCTTAACAGTCTCCACAACTCTGTCCAGGCATCTATAAAGACAACATTTCTCGGGATTGCAGACCCCATATCCCTAAATCCCACCCAGACTGGTGAACTCCAGCTTTGGTGGGAGCCCGGATGGTGCTTCCCTGCAGCATCATCGCTTCCCGGGGAGCTCTGCTCCCAGCAAAGACTCGGCGGTGCTGTAATTGCAAATCATTTTTGTAATGCTCTCACTGTAAACGCTACTTAAGATGTCATCAATGATTGATATATTTGCTAATTGAGACTTCCACTCGGGCTGATAGCCGGAGCACTTTATTTCTTTTATTATTTTATGTTATTTTATGACTGACATATTTGCAGCAGCACTTCTTTAATCTTCATTAAGCAAACACCCCGGGGAGATGTGGTGGCACGCACTGAGAGGGCTGCCAGGGCAGGACGGGACGAGCACCGGCGCCTCTGCCTTGCACAAAAGCAGTGGGGGAGAGCTCAGATGAGGGGGGCAGGCAGGAAGGGGCTGCTCTGTGGTGCCCTTGCTGCAGGGGGACATTCATGAAAAGGGAAAGTCCTGCCCGTGCCTCAGTTTCCCTCCTGGCAAAGAACAGCTCAACTATTTAATGCATAGGGAGACTGAGACTTAATGATGACCCACAGCACTGCTGAAGAGCAAAACCCTGGCAAAGGCCAGCATTGGGAAAGAGAGAACCATTTCATCATTTTTACCCTGAGGGGGTCAAACATATAAAATAAATAATGACTTCAGTCATGCCCAGGTGGAACAAGGGGGGAAGCCACTGCCTCCTTCAAGTCTCAGCGCACATGGGATGAATTAGCCCACAGCTGGAAACCACAAATTTGCCTTCTGGGTTCCTCGGAGGGTGCTGCACGGTGCTGTGTCCCAGCACCCAGACCTGCCCAGCACCCTGCAACGGTGCCACCTCGCATGATGATGGATGGCGAATCCAGCTCATTTCGGGGCAGGGCTTTGCTTTTTCCAACACCTCTGTTCAAAAACGTACGCTTGTGCCAGGAGGCAGCGAGGCTCTGCACTCACTTAAACCAACAATTAAATAATGATAATCCCCTGAATGGCATCCAGACTCACACTCCACTTCCACTTGCTGCCTTCAACGTTGCCCATCTTGGAGGGGCACCAAGAGCCGGCTGCAACATCTGCGTTCCCTGCCCAGGAGAGCTAATCAAACCTGCAGGAAAACCAGCCCCTGCCACGCTCACGGGGGCTGCAGGAGGAGCAGGGGACGTCTCATTTGCCTAAACGAGCGTTGGGATCCAGCTTTATTAAGACTGAATTGGGGCTCGGCATGGCAGCCGCTCCGGGCAGCTGTCCTTGGGCATGCCGGCGGGCCAGGGCGCAGCGTTGGTGCCCATCTGGTGACGGGAGCGGCTGCACTCGCTCTCACCTTTCTGCTCGCGGAGTGAGGAGATAGGTTTGCAAATATGGGGGTATGAAATCAATAAATAAAGCGTGGCTGCCTCAGCTGGGAAGCAAAAGGAATTTTCTTTCGACGCTCACCTGCCACGCTTCCAGAGCACCATCTGCTCCTGGGGTAGAGATGGGTCAGTAGGGTGGTGGTGCCCAAACAGGGGACCCCGGGTGAGGGTCTGTATGGGGTGGGTGCTTCCAGAGGGGAAGCTTCTCTGCGGTTCACTGTAGCATCCTTTGAGATCCGTTAGGATGAGTGGTGTTTCCCAGCCCCACTCCCGCTCCCACCCTGGGATGCTCTGCAGTCATCCAGCATCCCACCCCCCTGCTAGGGGCTACAGCCACCTCCCTTACACCTCGGGTGTCTTTTTCTGCACGCAGTGGGGCTGATAATAAGCTATAAACGAGACATAATGAAAGCTGGCATGCCCTTTTGAGCATCCACTAGAGCAGCCTGTCCCCGCAGCCACCGCCTGCCTGCAGAAGCTGCCACCATCCCCACGTGCCGGAGCTCAAGGACACCGGGACAAGTGGTGGGACAGCTTACTCCCTCCTCGCCACTCAGCTCCAGCCTCGGAAGTCCCCTCTGTGCCGGGTGGGAAGGATGCAGGGGGGTTTTGCTGTGGTGTGCTTGCTCTGCAAGGTGCTGGCCCCTCGGGGGTTGCATGCATCCCTGCACCCCCAGCTCGGGGGCTGTGTACGCTGCAGGGGTTAATAAGCAGTCCATGTCGTGCTTGGAGCCACAGAGGGTCTTTCCATGAACAAGAGGTGGGTTAATAATGAGCAAGGGAAGGGTGAGCGCAGCAGCAAGCAAACCTGCAGCGGGGAGGGCTGCGTCTCCGGCCAAGCAGGACGGTGCTGCTACAGAGCCCATCTGGCACTCTTGGGCTTGGCAAGGCAATACCCATTTCCTGCCCTGGGAATGATCCTGCTTCCCAAACCCACACAGCCACCCGCTAGAGAGCAGCTCATGAAGGGACCCGCAGTCCCAGCTGGCCCGAGAGAGGATGCATAAAGCGTGCAACTTGCTTTGAAGCATGACCTCTGCATGAGCACCCAACACTCGTGACACTAGTGATGCTGACTGTCATCACTGCCTGATCGAATGCAGCTGATAAATGGGGACAGGGAATTTTAAGGTTTTGCAGTGCCAGGAAAGAGCAGGTTGCCATGGTGATGCCAGGTTTTTTTCCCCCTGTTGGGGTTTTTTTTCTCCTCCCTTTCCCCCTCTTTGGGGGTTGAACAGGAGGAGCCTGGCAGCTGCTGGGGGGATTTATTAGCTCCAAAATAGGCCATGGTTCAGGAAAGGGGGAGAAATACTGCTGCGGTGAGCAGTGTGAGCTTGGCCCTAATATACGACGTGCTTTCTGGGAAGGGGTGTAAATCAGGGCTGGGCAAACACTGGGGCAGGACGAAAGCAGCTCACTTGCCTTCCTCAGAGGGGATCTGTGGAAAACTCCTAGAGGATTTAATGCCACTGCTGATGAACAAGGAATAATAAAACGAGAGGAAGAGGAGGGCAGGCATTTAAAGACAGCTGGTGGCAGGGTACAGCCCTGGGCAGGCTGTGGCTCCAGAGCCGGGCATCATCCTTGGTGCCAGCCCATAGCCGTTTCTGCGGATCATTTCTACACCAGCCTGGATGGGTTTTGGTCGAGCCTTGCTGCTGCCGTCCTCCTCGGCTGCATGGACGAGCCCTTCCCGACCGGGCAATACCAGCCATCAGCTGGACCCTGCTCAACCGAGCGAGCACTGGGAGCTGGACCAGTTGCCTCCACGTCCCTGCTCCTGCCTCAAGCTGGATCTCTCCCTCCCGCCTGCATCCATCCCTGTGCCCATGCTGCACAACACTGGCTCCTTGGTGACTCAGGAATTTTTTTTAAACCTTGTAACAGTGTACTTGGAATAATTAGCCTGAGTAGTCGAATGAAACAAGAAATTCTTTACGGACAGCTTGCGTGAAGGCGGTGGGAAGGTTGCTGTCCCCTCTACACTGCTCCCAATTCAGCCCAGGTGGAGCTGCCTGAACGAGCCCCAAGCCCTTCCCACATGATCCCCTCAACTCCAAGCAAAAATCTGGAGCAAGGAGAGCTCTCAGGACAAACTGAGCTCCCTGCAGACCCCTTCATCCCTGTTTTCTTTGGCAATCCTGAAAGGCACTGCCTGTGTGACGTATACAAGCATTGCCCTTTCCACAGGGACACCAGATTGGCTTCAGCTCTGATGCTGGCCCTTGTCCCAGGAGGTCTGAGCAGGTAAAAGGGTGTTTTTCCTCCACACAGGATAAAGGAATGGGTAAATAAATAAGTCTAGCAGAGTGCCTTGAAATTCCGATTGTTTTCTTTCAAGTGCTGGGGAGAGAAAGCGCTGATGAGCGGGAAGGAACAAAATAAAGAAGGAGGGAAGGTTACTGGGAAGGGTGCTTGAAAATTCACAGCCATGAGCCAGCATAGACACACGTAACACCTTACATCTAATCTGGACCTCTTCCTAATCACCAGCCATGGGAATACATTTGTTTCAGGTTCCCAAATTGGCTACCCCTTTGCAGCTCGACCACAGCTCCGTGGATTTGCAGTGACAGGGTCATTTTTAACTGTTAGAGTGAAGTCTCTCCACTGCAGGCAAAACTCCCCGCTTGGGCTGGAGCAGCAGGGAGGGAGGACTGGCCCTGGGGGCTGTGGGATCTTGCTGTGACTATTCTGGGCAGCGTCTCAGGAGCACTAGCCTGGCTCTGTGCCCGCAGGAGGAGGCAGGTGGTGGGCAGGAGGGCCAGGGGCAGGCAGCCTGCCTGATCCGGGAGGTGCTTTGCCGTTTCTGAAGTGCTAATTGCTGCAATGCTACTGCGCTGATTCTCATATTCTCCCCGTCTGCATCTGCTGATACGGATTCCAGCCCATCTGCTCCCGGAGAAGACTTGCCCAACACCGGTTTATCACTACCTACCCTCTCCTCTCCACGCTGGGACATTTGCAGGGCAGCTTATCTGCAGGGCTAAATTCCTTCTTTACATCACCACTCCTTTTCATTTTTCCAGAGTTGCTGTCACCTTTCCATTTTAGGCTCTGCGAGCACTGCAAGGTGAGTTGCTCTCGCACGGCAAGCCATGGCCCAGGACTGCGGGGTCGATGGCATCTCGCAGGCTGCGGGACAGTCCTGCTGCTCACGTGCTGGCGTGGTGCAGAGCTGGCATTGGCCGGCTCAGCCGGACCCTGTCTTGGTGTGAGCAGTATTAGCATCCCAGCAATTAGTGGAGCTATGTTGATTTGCATCAAGCTTGGAGCATAAAGAGTACCAGGCCAGATGGTAAATTATGTCTGTTCCTGAAAACAACAGTAATATATGCTGGGCTTGAATGGGACTTGGGTGATGTTAATGCATCTCTGAAATGACCCTGTTTGCACGAGCTCAGAAACAAGCCATGGTTCGGCCGCTGTGGTTACGGCACAGATTTCTGGCCTTAAGACCATCTGTGTGGGTGAGACAGGGGAGTAATCCTGCAGCGAGGTGAAGCCAGCATGCGTCAGGCTTGGATCAATCGCCTGACCTACGTGTACTTTATGTCCTTGAGTATGTTACTGCCTTTCCATCTACTACCACTTCTCCATCTTCAGACAGAGTGAGCAGCAGCAGGGCTGGGGGTCTGGCTCCCTGGAACCCTCGTTGTAAAGGTGCTGGGCTGTGTGGGCACCTCTTGTCTGCCCAGCCGGCACCAGCTCACCATCAAAACTCTGCCTCTTCCCATTGCTTGGCCATAGTTACCTGGTTGGCTGTCAGCGCCCCGTCATGAGAAGGTTCACACATTCAAGCTGCCTTTCTCCATCGTGGACTTTCTCCAAACCTTGGTCCAAATGTGCTGGCTTGGAGCCATCCCTGATAGCTGCTGTTCTGCCCTGAAATACAAATCAAGCTGATACAGAGATCGGCTCCAAAGAGCATTTATCAACATTTCTCCAGTTAAAAATTAAACCATTCCCAAAGACACACTGGAGCTGGCAGAGAAAAGGAGAATGGCTGGTGCCTCACCCAGCATGGGCCCGTCCCTCACCCATCCCTACGTTTCTGCTAACCCCAGCTGCTCCCACATGGGAAGAGCAAGGGCCCATCCCCACGTTGCACTGGGCTGCAGCAAGATACGATAATTAATGTGTGCTGAGAGCAGCTGCTTTAGGAGTTCACTGTTTTAGGAGCACCGCTGAAATCCCTGGGGTCCTCCTGATCCATATTAATTGATTTCCCAGGAAAAACTTTATTACAAGGATTATTCCCCGGGCTCTGTTGGCCGCAGCCCTGCTGAGAAGCCTCACAGCCCTTACCTGGAGGTGCCACCGTGGCCATCAGGTTTCATTGCCGGGGGCTGCAGAGGCGAGGGGGACCCTACAGCTGATTTGGGGAATAAACAGCAGGACTACCCCGAGTCAATGTGACTGCTGACACCTCTGCAAGATGATGAACGTCCTGCATCTCTACAGGATGCTGCAGGAGCCCTCCTGTACTACCTGTCCCCCTGCTGCACAGGCAGCCCACGGGCATCCACGGCACGCATACAAACACACATGTTATCGCCTGGGAACCTCCTCCCTTTGCTAAACTGACACCCGCCTGCCTGTGTCCCAGCTTTGGAGGAGATCCAGGAAGGCTGGTTGGCAAACGTGTGCAGAAACAAACAGCCAGGCTGTATTATTCATTATTGCTCTCATCCTCTCTTTGATGAAGGCAGACAAAGTCACCTCTTTTTTTGTGCAACGTGTGTGTTGGTTTTGCTTTATTTTTTATTTGTTTCTTTCCTTATAAAACTCATGTGAATAGGCCAGATGCGGTTTCCATAGCAACCCTCTCTCTTCAAGCAGCAGATGCTGGAAAAGGGTTTTTCAGTTTAATCCTCCTGGAAATCTCCCCAGCAGAGGTTGCTGGTATAAGATGGTACTAAGAGATGCACAACAGCAGTGGTTGGCATATTTTAAATCCCATGTGCTTGTCTTTGCATGAAGAACCTGCCCTTTCACCCTTTGGAAATGGCACATATCACAGTAAGAGCAGCAAATGTATCCTAATGCCTCATCTTACATTTAAACAGAGTCTTTCCCTGCACGGCTCCCAGAGCATTTCATGGTGATTAAGACGAGAGTGCAGCATCTTGCATCCCTGTGCTCGTTGAGTGGGGCAGAACCAGGGCAGCTGCCTCTGTCACACCTACCCCAGCCCTCTCCAAACTGCCACTGGCACAGAACGTATGGCTTGGGGTATATAAATGAGCCTCCTTGAATGAAAAAAAAAAGGGGAAAAGCATCCTTAGTGCGTGGCAGGAGTTTTACATCCATGGATCAGTCAGTTGTGACTGACAGTCGTAGCGCAGAAGACATTAAATGCTGTTTTCAACAAAGCTGCCCGCCCTGGAACCACACGGATGGACACATCTCCCTTTCTGTTGTGAAAGCAGGACCCTCGATGAGGGCGCCTGCCCCTGCTCCATCACCCTCCGCCTTGCGCTCTGGGCTGTGTCGACGCAGTTGCATCTATCAAGCTCCTTAAGAGGGTGGATGGAGAAGGCAGGATTTCAGCCTGGCTTGTTTAACAAAGATATATCCTTTTGAAATAAAAACCTTAGAAGTGGAAGCTAGAGTTTAACTGGTGCAGAACAAGCTGTTCAGCCTCTCTCTTAAAAAAAGAAAATCCTGTAGAACATGACAGAAAGTAATAGCCATTGTGTTTTGGTTTTTTCATTTAACAGATTTTGTGTAGGCATAGCAAGAAAGTTTGCTCTGATGGATTTTAACTCAGTTTAATTAAAGTGGTTGAAACCGAGTCAATTCCTCGCTCTCTAGTGCAGAAATGCACAGAAAAGCAAAGTGCCTATTCAAGACAAACTGCGTTAGTAATGGATCTTTTAAAGGAAGATTTTGCTCGTGTCATGCCATCTCAGCCTCCTTAACTCCAGATCTAACCAACAGCAGCACGTTTCTCCAGGAAAAATATGTTATGTCCCATGTTTTATAACATCAGGACTACGGAGTTGTGCACCGAGGGCCGGTCAGTTTTGTGAGTTATCCCAGAACAGAACCACCTGGTGATCCACAGGCTGTTGGGACCTTTTTAAAAAAATACCAGAAGAGGGATACAGTGATGTGATCACGACACAGTGTGATGTTCCAGATTCATTCTGGATTATGAAGCTGGTTTTATGGGTGGGAGGAAAGCACAGGGTCACAGGCAGCAGACCCTCCTTCTGCCCCTGGGCAGGACCAGCACCTCTGGAATAATTTCTACAGTTGCAGGCTAAGCTGCCTTTAAAATTTGTAAGGATGAAGATCCCCCAGTTCCAGCAAGCAGCATGTACTGGTCAAGTGGCCTCATAGGTTGGTGAATGAGATGGCTGAGACTGGGCTACCAAAATGTCCCTTGCCCCTCCACACTGACTGCGAGCGGGCAAAACCCAGGCAGCGTGGGCTCAGAGGGTCTTGCAAAGCGACCTACTGCGTGATGTCCTTGCAGGCTGAGAAGTGGAAATGAGTTAAGAAGAGAAACCAGGAGAAACTGGAATTAACAACTCAAATCCAGGGAATAGTCAGAACATTTGCAATTCACGGCAAAGCTCCGTTCCCTTCCTCGTCTGTTTGCTTTCCATCAAGAACAAGCTCTGTCTTGTGATTAAACGAAGGAGGTAGGGATCAGGACTCCTGGGCTCTGCTCTTAACTCTGCCACTCATTTGCTGTGTTTCTTCAGAGAGGTCACGTATGATTAAATGCTCAGAACTAGTGCAAGCTCAAAATTCCCGCTGACGTCAATGGGGACAACAGGTTTTCAGCATGAGTGGAAAAATGCAGCACTTAATGCTTCCTTTCCTTCAGGTTCCTGGGTGCAAAACTCTCCTGCCCAGTGTTGTGGATGAATTTATTTAGATTTATGGAAAAGAGCCTGCAGGGTTCCTCTGGTTTGCTGGGATAGTGAATAAAAGGGAGTGGAGCAATTCGGTCAACCTGCTGAAAACAAGAGTTGCTCCCCCACCCACCAGTTTATTGCCAAGGTCTAAATCTCATCCGCAGCCGCACGAACAGCCCCCCTGTGCCGTGTTCTTGCTGTCACCATGGCCTGGTTCAGGGCTTGCTGAGCCTGCAGGAGTTTTGGGTATGTGCTGTCTGGGACTTTGGGGATGAGGAGGCGTGCAGGGCAGGCAAAGGCGCATCCATGTGCCCTTTCCCTCGGATGCAGCCGGTTATTTCAGGTGCTCCAGCCAGATCCCACTTGTTTTTTGAAACCGGTAGATAGAAGCAGTTCCTGACCCTGCGGCTGTAGCCCACGGGGTTTCTCTAAGTGATATCCTTGGCAGACAAATTACACCCACTTTAAGCTCTGCCCTGTTCCTTCCTTTGAGCTTTTCTCGATGCAGCTGCCTGGCAGAGGTGCGGCGAGAGCACGGCAAACAGTCCCGTCACTTATTGTCAATCATCCCTTGTCAAAGTGCAGAAGGTACAATGAATCCTCGTCCAGGAAAGGGCTGTATTTACATATCTGGTGTTCAGAAATGGCAATGGGCTGTTAAGAAAATACAGAATTTTAATCACCTGCTTTGGGCTCGTGCACAGCTTCTGAGGCACTGCCAGGGGTTGGGCACGGTGGCACCGTCTGTCCATTTATTTGCAAGTGATCATTAGGAGTGACTAATTATAATGATGTCATTTAACCCCTTTGCAGATATCTCTCACAGCTTCCAAAGCACAAAAGTGGTTATGTGTCCTTATCTCTATTCAATAAGCAGGTAAATTGAGGGATGGGGATGTGTACCAGCATCTCCCCCATGGAAGATGCCCTAGAGCTTCTCTTGCACTCCACATCTGAAAACCAGGTCACAGACAAACTTCTGTGACCTGAGAGGAGTCAGGATCAGGTCTCTAAGGAGACCTGATCACTGCCTACAACTCCCTGAAAGGAGGTTGTGCAGAAGTGGGTGTTGGTCTCTTCTCCCTAGTGACAGATGATCGGACGAGGGGGAATGGACTCAAGCTGCGCCAGGGGGGGTTTAGATTGGATGTAAGGAAGAAGTTCTTCACCGAAAGGGTTATCACGCACTGGAACAGGCTGCCCAGGGAGGTGGTGGAGTCACCATCCCTGGATGTGTTTAAGAGACGGGTGGATGAGGTGCTGAGAGATATGGTTTAGTGGTGGACAGATACGGTTGGACTGGATGATCTCTAAGGTCTTTTCCAACCTAGTGATTCTGTGATTCTATGATTCTCCTTACTCCATGTTTGCAGTGGGTCCCATTTGCCACAGGGCTGATATCACCATTTATAGACAAGCTCTATTAATGACTTTTTAAAATTAAATAAAAGCACAGCAACCCTTCACTCTTAATTGCTGTCCCACCCTGCCAGAGATTAGCAGCAAGCCCAGCTGTGATGGGGATGGGAGCTTCCCTCAAATACCCACCCACCCTGGCCTGGGGCAGCACCCTTACTCTACTCCTGCTTCAGCAGCTGCTCAACTTGTCAACCTTAATTCTGCTTTTAGTCTGAGCAAAATTGACCTGCAGAGAGAGCAGAGGCTTTAAAAGCAGCCTGACATGGAGTAGGGATGTGCAGAGTCTCTGTATGTCCTTCACTTAGGGGAGAATATTTGAAGGGAGGGAAATATAAACCCTTTTACTTTACAAAGCCACGTGGCTCAGGTTTCCCTGGTGCCAACCTCTGCTATTAGGCTGGATGTGCTTTGTGGGGTGGGGAGGGCAACACCCTCAGCTTAAATCTGAGAGGGCCTGGGGCTGAAATGCACTCTTGGGTGGAAGAGGAATTGAGGAGGTGGTTGGAGGCACAGCAGCAATGGAGTGGGTATTAAAGGTAAAGCCTCACTGGGTGTGCAGGGCTGTGGGGTAGTGGGTGCATGTCTAGGGGGTCTTGCCTGCCCATGGGCTTCCTTGCACCCCAGGTGATTTCCCCCACCCTGTCAGCAATGCAATTTTATGACCTTAGTCTTTCGGGAAATGGCCCTGTTTTAGCAGCCATCCCAGGTGGGACTTGGTACTTTGGGATTGATCCTGCCTGGTGCTGGGGGTCCCTGGTCCCATGGGCATCAGCAGATGTTTCCCCCATCCTCATGGATGTGCTCTCTTGGAGCCCTTTTCTGCAGGAGGCAGGAGACCTGGTGTCAGGAGCTGCAGGGTCAGGCTGGCACATGCTGCAAAGCACCCACCAGCCATGGGGGGAGACAGGCACCCAGGAGGTGCTGAGCACCCCAGGGTGCCCCAGCAGCTCCTGCCTGGGGCTGCACAGCCAGGGCTGAGCCCCCCCATGCAGCACCGGATGGAGATGTAGGGGAGCAAA
>NW_010271377.1:45781-78602 GCF_000690775.1 Eurypyga helias
ATCCATTTGTTTGAAGAAATCCCAGGGAACTCCCTGCCCCACCTGACACAGTGTTGGAATTCTCTGGGGTGCGCCTTGACCCACTGCTTGGAGCAATGATCGAAGGATGAACAGCTCCCAGGAACCTTGCAAAAGGAGGCAAATTTTTCTAGCCTCAAAAACAATTGTGAAATCTACTTCTTTCCACATCAAAGTGCATTCCATAATCCATAGTACTCTTTAAAAAAAGCCCAGGCAGTGTAGGCCAGGCTGTAGCTGAAGCATGCAGCGCACTCCCACTTAGCATTATTTATCATCAGTGATCCCCAGGCTGGGCCACGATGCATAATTCATTTTCTCTTCAGAGCTGCATCTCGAACCGAGCCCAGTCTGGCACCTCCCCGCAGCCGCCGCGCGTTCCGGCTCCTCCAGAAAAGCAACTTGGGCATCTCGGAGTCCTTGGCCTCTCCGTGTTCATGGGAATGTGACAGTCTGGCGAGGGCTGCTGCTAAGTTTATCCCCGTCTGTGTGCTGCCACGGTGCCTGTCCGCCCTGCTCAGCCTCCGCTGCTGGAGCTGCATCGCTCAAGCCATCGCAGCGCTGCAGATCTGGGGTTGCCTGCCTCCCTTGGCTCCCCCAGGAGCAGAGCCAATTTCCAGCTTGGAAAAAGCAGCCGATAGCTTTTAAAAATGAATTTAAAAATGCCCTTCTTCAAGGCTCTGTCCCCTTGCCCTGATGCCGAGCCTTGGGGGGATGGAGGTGCAGCCCCTCTGGGTATGTGCGCAGCAGAGTGTGAGAAGGGAGACAGAAAGAGGAGCTGGCAGCCTTTTATTCTGGGGCCCTTGGAAACATGTTCTAAAAGGCCAATAAATAATTAATAGCCGTTATAAGCATATTGCAGACACGAGGAGTTTTTGCTGCAGATGGTCATAAGGACGTTGTCAGCAAGTTATCGACTGGAGGGCTGCACAATCCATCGTCATCGACTGGCCGTTTATTGAGACATCTATTCATTAACTCTTTATGGACAACGAGCAGAACTTTGATATAAAATTGAAGGATCACAAGCGCCCCCAAAATTGTTGAGCTTTTGCTTTTGTGGAAAGCAGGATTGTGCCCTGAGGGGGAGCGGAGGCAGGAGGGATGGAAGGGGGGAGCTGGACAAACTGCTTCCAAAATCCAGGTCAGGGTGGGGACCTGGACCCTCCAGCTCCCTGCGTGTGCATCAGGCGCCACCAGAAAGCAGGTGCTGCCGGTGTATCTTTACCAAATCAATTCTCCTTCACTTAACTTTGTCTCTAGAGCAGATATCTCATTGCATCGGTAGAGATAAATATATCCTGTGCTGGGTAGGACTCAAATATTTTCAGTGGCGTTTCCAAAGCCATAGGAAGTGTCTGCCCTACCACTGTGCATACTGGTTGTTACTGGTTTCTCTCCCAGGCTCACTAATTACTGCTGTGTGGGTTCACACAGGGCCTGGGGATGCTCACTGCCAGCAAAGGGAGCTAAAGGAGAGCTCAGGACTGTTCCTTCCAGGAAAGCAAGACGACATTGATGATTTATTTCACTCTCTCTCTAAGGTAATTATGTACCTAGGCAGTCTTAAAATGTGTATTTCTTTTCTGCGGCAGACCAGAACAGCCTCTTTGGTTCCAGTCTAGCAAATAAATATGTATTTACACACTTTATTAAGATGGGTATTACTTTCCCAGAAGACGGGCATAACTCTTCTGCTCTGGTATTTTATGTAAAACTGTATTTGCACATTAGTTTGAAATATCTGTGAGGGGCTAGATGGACCACAGCAGTCTTGGCTGAGCGCAAGTCGAGGAGGTACGTGTGGAGGCACGTGTGAATGTGGGTACAGATGATGCACGCAACTTCCTCGGGACGTGTACGTGGCACTCGCAGCTACAGCTCTGCTGTAGGAGGAGGAGATGTCCTTACCACGCCTTCACCTTCCCTCAAAATGTAAAAAAGCCCCAACATTCAAATGTCAGGCCAGCTCCAAAGCTGAGGATGGCAGGTGAAACTTCAGGGAGAGGTCACCAAGTATGTTGCCAACATGTAAAATTTGACATTTGAGTCTTTTGGATTGTCAGTGCTAGTGCTGAGGGGTGAGCAGGGCTCCGGAAAGCTGTCAAACCCCTCTCCTGTGAAGCAGTGAGACCATCATCCCCCAGCATCATCCCCTTCCACGGCCAGGCTGCTCCATCCCTGGTGGAACAAGGGCTCCTGCTTCCCACCAAGGTGTTACTCCTGGTCGAACAGCGCTGCATTCACCTCCCACCCACGCTTCGTGGCAGAGGCAAAAGTGGATCCCGCTGGCCAGGATTTCTAATTATTGTTGTTTTCCTGCACATCCTTTTTGCTGGCTGCAGCGAGGATGTGCAGAGAGACGGTCTCTGCCCCAAGCTAAAGCAGGAGGGGAGGGTGGAAGAGTCGAGGGAGATTTCCCATCCTTGAGGGCCCAGGAGGTAGGAAAAGCACGTTTTCACGCTGTTTCACACGCAAGGCACGACCTTCGTAATCAAGCATCTAGCAGGAAAAACGTGGTTGGATTAACCTGACGAAGCAGCAGTCTATCGTATATTAATTCTCATATAATTTAGTAAAGCTGCTTAACTGAGAACCTCAATGTGTTTAACACACATTGGTACGTAATAGCAATTAATTTAAAAAAAACACAGCAATTTGGGTGCAGGTGGGATGGGGTTTGTCGTGGTGTGGGGGTGTCCTGCTCCGGATCCGGGGCTGTGCCACATCTCCGCTGCAGGGACACGGTAGGCTCGGTGTATCTGAAATCTAATCGAGCGTAAAACCAGCAGATTTGAGCTGTCCCCAGGGGAAGTTTTAATGAGGAACAGTCATCAATTAAGTAGATTTAAAAGAAAAGCTAAATGCAGGAAGGAGAAGTGTGCGACACCCCAGCACGGGTGTGCAATGGCTTAAACTGGGTGGGGACGGGGGAAAACCATGGTGAAATCTGGTTTGGGAGCTGGAATTGGGTTTAGCTCCTGGATATTCACCCTACTATTGCTCTGCTGGAGGAGACCTATGACGGGACTGTGGGTGCAACTGCTCAAGAGATGGGCTCTGCCTCCGTTGGCTGCTTACCCTGAAATACCTCGAACCCGCTTTCATCAGTGTTCAGAGGTCACAAGTCCTACTGACACCCCTTTTCGTACTCCTAGCAACCGCAGCCCTTGAATTTCAGCCCAGCTTTGTTAGAGGTGAGTCTGCACAACCCCTTCCTCACCAAGCTGTGCCCCCCCACCCCCTCGTCCCAGGCTGGCTCTGTTCAGCAGAACATTTCCATGTCTGCCCGATGTTAGGCAATGACTGCTGCTGGCTTTAAGGGAACTATCTAATCTCCTTTAAATTAAGCATATGATTGGATTTTGGCTAGATTGGGGCCTTGGGCCTTAATCTCTTTATGCCCCACTTTCTCAATCTACAAAATAGTAATTATCTACTTCATGGGGCTAAATTAATTTCCCATATTTCACTGATGCTCATTTTGGCAATACACAGGTTGCCATTCTCCCAGAGATTGCAATTTGCATGCTGCTCAGCAAATTATGCATTATATATCCATACACACACGCACAAATCTAAGCCTCAGGGAAAAGAAAAATCTAAATGCCACGATGGCCGAGACAGGATGTAAGCAATAACAGTAAGGATAACAAAAATGCAATTCGGGGATTCAAAGGGTTTAGTGAATGGAGAACAGGCTGAGTTGCATAAAAAGAAGTTAAGAAACTCGACAGAGGTAAGAAGTAATGAATAGAATAATGAATATCAAACAGGATGGAAGAGCTTAATTAAGAATTAACTTGTTTCAAGAACAGCTTGGGAGAGCTGATGCTGGTCAGTGCAGAGGATGAGAAACGAAACAGAGCAATTGTTTTTAACCCCTTCTGGAATGTGAGGGGAGAAGGAAGAGCAAAGGGAGATTGTGGGGAAAAATCCAGCATGGCTATGTCTCTGCTTTACAGGATGTGGATTTGGGGAGAAGCTGGCAAATGTCACATGAACGTGAAATGGAGAAGGAAAAAGAAAATCCTTTCTTAAATTACCCTGGGGATGCACCTTTTCACCTAGATAGAATAACCCTGCTGGTTTTGGGCCCCAGGACTAGGAATACTTGGTAGAACCTGGAAGAGATTTTACTTCTGCACCTGCCACTTGTACATTCCATGTTTGTGCCAGGCTGCAAACAAGTACAGATTACGTTAGGGCTGGTGCACTGGTGCAGAAATGTTGGGCAGATTAAATCTTGTTTCAGTGTGTCTCTCTATCACGTCTTGGCACAGCTTTGTCGAGTGATAAGGTTTGAAAGGCTGCGAGCTGGAGCAGGCTGGATCAGTGATGTTCATTATGATACAATCAAAGACAGGCTCCTGCTCTCTGTTTTCCAGAAGGACTCATTCCATAGAAAGGTAAATAAATAATAATAATAAAAAAAAAACCGTGAGTGAGTAATCCTCCTGGGAAACTGTGGGCTTTGACATCGCGGTTTTCATTTTCTCCTGCCACAGTTTGCAGAGAGAAAGGACAGCCGAGAGACCAGAGAGGAAAAGAAAGAAGTCAAAAAGTTACTGAGCAGCATCAGGCTGGTTAAGTCTAATTCCAACGCATTGACTCTGCTCAGCTCCTTGGGGAATGAAGGAATGAAAGGAAAGGAGGAAAAAAAGCAAAATAATTGAAAGGAGTAATTCAATTTCGGAAGAATTATTCTCCTAATGATTTATGGCTTCATTAATGACTGATTGAACAAATGATTTTTTTTTTTTACTATTTTTTTGTACTTCCTGGGAATTAAGGCGGCTGGCTGAAAGGTTATTGGATGTCACAGCAACAGAGACTCATTTGTCTCCATTTAAATACTTAATGATCTCTATCTTTCTCCCCTTAGATCAATAGGATCAAGAAGCACTCATCCTGTTGCAAGCTTTCTTGGCTTCACGCAAGTATGACCTGGTGCTCCCAGGAACAATTGGATGTTGGGTAAAAAGATACGGCTGAGAGGGCACGAATGCTGCAGAGACACCTCAAAGCCCTGTCCCCACGCCCAGGTACTGCTGTCCCCGGGGGCTGCCCCCACAGAAAGTCGCTTCCTCCCACCCATGTCTCTGCTTCACCTGTGTCTTCAAGGAGACCACAACCCTCTAGTGCTGGGGCGGGGGGGTCTGTTTTGATAAACCTTTGAGTGAGAGCAGCTATCCCGCTACGAGCTCCTGCTATTTGTCTCCCCAGAGACGGATCTATTTTTCCTTTTAAGGTACCCAAACCCTGGGTGCATTTGCATTCAGAGAGTCTGTGGCGAGATCCAGGCCGTGCTGGCGGTGAGGGATGCTCTGCGTGCGGGGAGCTAAGGCAGCACTCGTCTCTGCATTCTTCCAGCTACACAGCCCTGTAGGTGTCTGTGCACCTATATGTGAATCCTGACTAGATGCAGGCATGCACCTGCATTTGCATAATTGAATACATCCATATAATTCTTTGCGTATATGTTTTATGCATTGGTATTGGAAGTAAGCACAACAAATGCAGGCTTAGACCAGTTCACAGAGCGCACATCAACACGAAAATCTCCCAGTTACAAAACCCCTGTGGGTGCGAGGCTGCTGGGTTAGCAAAGCGATTTAAAATTCATTATCCATCATTCAGCTCTCTGCTGCCTCCAGGCTCGGCAGCGCCCGAGCCAGGCTTGTGTCCTTCAGCTCTCTTCATTTAAACAGCCTCCTAAAGTTCAGGCCCTGTTAATTGGTCTCAGAACTGCTTAATTGGGGTTTCTCTGCCTGACATTGCTGGCAGATGTGCTGGGCTGGGGTGACCTGTGAACCTGAACTCACCACACCTGGTCATGAAAACCAGGATTGGCTCTCAGGAAAGGGAGGGCAGGAGCAGAAGTGAGGGAAAAAAATTGGTCCTTTCATCCACAGATGCACTTTCAAACTCTGGATTTGGGGTTGTTCAGCCTGGAGAAGAGTCTGGGAGACCTTACTGCAGCCTTTCGATACTCACAGGGGGCTTCCAAGAAAGAAGTGGACAGACTTTTTAGTAAGGGTTGTTGCAATGGGATAAGGGATAATGGTTTTAAACTAAAAGAGGGTAGATTTAGACTAGCTGTTAGGAAGAAATTCTTTATGGTGAGGGTGGGGAGCGCTGGGACAGGTTGCCCAGAGAAGCTGTGGATGCCCCATCCCTGGGAGTGTCCAAGGCCAGGCTGGATGAGGCTTGGAGCAACCTGGTCTGGTGGAAGGTGTCCCTGCCCATGACAGGGGGTGGGACTGGGTGGGTTTTAAGGTCCCTTCCCACCCAAACCAGTCTGTGATTCTATGAAATTCCCTCTGGGGTCGCTGTGGTCAGGGTTTGGTGGTGCAGTGGGGTGGTACAGGGGAGGGGGTGCAGCAGCCTCCTTCCAGCTGGGGATTGTTCTTTTATAGCCTACAGTAATGAAGGTCAAATCGCCTGTCAGTCAAAGCACAGTTTCCCTTAGTTTAGCAGGAAGATTGGAGAGCTGAGCCACAGCATGACCCTGTTGCTATTGGATATGAGCTCCATACAGATGATATGCAAACATATTTAAGATTTTTTTTTGTCTATTTGCAGGAGCAATATCAATTTGCACGGATGAGCTCAATTAACATAACTCATTACTTTCCCACGTGTAACTTATGTCAAATGAACATCTCCTCTGAAGGGACTATCAAGGGGAAAATTGCTTGGCCCATGTACATATGACTGTTGTGAGCTGATAGAAAAGATATTTTCTTTCCTCCTATAAAATGGGAATATTCCCCTCCGCTAAGCAGAGAGTGAGGCTGTGTGGGGGCTGAATGAAGTCTTTGGCAAAGATCTGTTTTTTGCCGTAGACACAGGCTTGGGAACATCACTGTAGCCTGCACATTTGTGGCAAATACAACCTGCATTTTTATGAGGAGAAATGCAGAATTATTTTTCCCTTGCTGAAGAGAAGTTGAAATCATTTTGGACGTTTCTAACATACTTTTCTTTTTTTCAGGTTGGCTCCTTCTTTGTCTGAAAATAACAGATTATTATTCCATTGTATTAATAACACCAATAACTGAAGTTAACCGATCCAAGAAGAGGGAGTTGACTGATTTTGGATCAGGGGCAGTATTACCTCCTCTGAACCACCCTGCACATCCCAGGTGACGCCTGTTGGCCATAGAAGAGAGACCTGTTGCCCATCACCTGCCCACACATGGTATTTTACATCCATTTCGGATCCATGGGTCCGTCCCAGAGACTTAAAATTAACACCCTGGCCTCAGAGGTGAGGACAGTGGCACCAGCTTGTCCAGGTGAGAGTCCGTAACTCCTGACATGGACCACTTTGGATGCTTTCCAGGGATATTGTGAAAAGTAGCCAGCAGTCTCTGGAATGTGGTGTCAACTGTGCTTATTTTCTCCTTGCAGAGGCTTTCTTACATGATACACACCAAGAAGGCTATTTTAAGTCATTGGGTTGATTGGTTCTTCTTCATTTTTTTTCCTAAAAATCAGCTCCTACACCAAATTGCTGCCTGAACACTGGGTTGTGGCAAAACCTAGTAATCTTGATCAGCCCTGATATAAAATGACAAGTGGGGGTTTCAGCGGGCACACTTCATTTGCTCTGTCAAACATCATGAGCCATCTGAAGGATTTCTTTACCTTAACAAAGCGGCAGCAGCGCGTGGCGGGTCAGCTGAAAACTGGAGGAGGCTCAGCCGATGGGGGCACTGGCGGGGAAGCTGGTTGGAAATCAAAGTGTTTAAAGCAAAAAGGGAAGGGATCTCGGCACGTCTCAGTGCCCCATCCAATTTCCATGCAGATGCCCCATCCCTGGAAGTGTCCAAGGCCAGGCTGGGTGAGTCTGTGATTAACCTGGTCTGGCGGAAGGTGTCCCTGCCCATGGCAGGGGGTGGCGCTGGGTGGGCTTTAGGGCCCCTTCCAACCCAAACCATTCTGTGATTCTATGTGCAAGGGAGGGCACAACCTCTGCCCTCTGATTTTTTCTTTCTTTGCTGCTTTTCAGCCATCAGGGGGGCCTGTGATCCCCAGGCATACAAGGAGGTCTCCTCCCAGGCCTTGCTTGGAGAAAAGGGGTTGTTTTGACAACTTTTAATAGCAGCAGGAGCAGGGCACCCTGCCAGGAAGATGCTGGGCTCCAGCACATTCAACGCCAGCCCCTGAAGAGCAGGGAGGGGAGGTGAGTGGTGCTGCATGGCTCTCCGTGACTTTTTGCCAGCCAGATTAAGCAGGGGGTTGATACAGGAGCACTCTGAAGGGCTTGAGCACCACTGCTGATGTGAATTCAGGAGTGATCTCTTATTAAATCAGGCGTCAGGGGTGGAGAAGCAACACTGCTGAGCCCATGACTCCCTGCCAGTTCTTCAGCCGTGCTTGGCTGTCTCTGAGAAAAGCCCTTCAGAAATACCCTCATCTTCCTCACCTGGAACAGCAGCAATGGGTCACAGTGTTTGGTTCTGTGCCCCCGGTCACGCTGGAGGGTCAGCGCTCGCCCCTTGCCGCAGCCAGCCCCAGCGGGCACCGGCGACACCAACCTGGCCTTGCTGCAGCACACAACAGGCTTGCTTGGAGATGGGGATGGTTTTTCAATTAAAACCATCTCCCGCTCCCTTTGCTCCGGGTCTCAGCAGAGCCTTGGAAGTGTTTCTGCACTTCACATCGCACGTAACAATGGGCTGGCTGTCTCAGACAGCAGCCCTCCATGCACTCAGCAGCATCCCCTCCTGATTTTTTCAAGGCAGCATTTACTAGGCAGGAAGTCAGGAATTATCCAAATCTTGTGGGAGCCAGACATCATGCTCAGGTGGTTTTTTTTTTTTATACCCTCCATGAGGCTGGAGCATGGATGTGTGGGATGATGCACCACAGATTGTCCCCTGAGACCCGGTGTTTGGTGACACAGCCATGGTGCCGCCAGCCCTGGCTGGCCTCTTGGGGACCTGACTTCCCGAAGGAGAGCCCTGCCCGCTGCCAACAGCCTTTGCTGCATTCTGCTGCTAGCACCAGTGAGGGGAAATGCCCGCAAATAGGGTCTTTGGGGATGAATTTTCAGATTTTGATCCAGGAGCCAAATTAAAAGATTATTTTTCCCCTCAATAAACAAATCCCCTCTTCCCTTTCCCGCGAGCCGAGACATCTGCTCCTCTGAAAAGTGCTTGCACCACAGAGAAATGCCTCCTACCGCGTGTCCTACTGTCCTTTCTGCATGTTTTGATTTGCATCTCTCATATTTTCTTTGGATTATGCTAGTCAGACTCCTTGCTTAGATGTGCTAGTAGTGCCAGGGGTTTTTATATCAGGAAATGCTGTTAACCTTTTGCTATTATTTGTCTTATACGTCCCCACGTGCTACGGATTCCTCTTTAGTTATCAGAGAGGGAATCCTATAGGACTGCTATCAAACACGGCGGCTGAAGTGCGCGGGGTGGAGGGAGGGCTCTGTAGTGGTAATGAGCAGCTGCCTACGTCTGCAGTCCTGGAGGTTAATGCCTGAAGCTTTCAAAACAGGGAAGATCACAACTGCTACAAGAGCCGGGTTTAATAGGCAGCCGAGCACCCAGCCTGCGACTCGAGGGGCAAGCTTGAAAGGAGACAAACCAACTGATTTGTAGTTGCGTTGCCATCCCCTGGAAGCGGGATGCATGGAGCCGGCTCTGCCTGCCCTGGCTTGTTCTGGGGTCGATGCGAGCGGGGATGTGCAGGATCCCCCACCCCAGCACTCACCCACCCTGGAACCTGCATCCGGACCCGTTGGCTTTCGAGAGGCTTCTTTAACTGAGCATTTACCGCCCAGACGCGCTCTGGAAGTGCAAAATGGAGTTTATTTGGACACCCCATATACCCACCCATCTGCTCTAGGCTGGGGGACACAGCTTCTACCAAAGTGCTTATCCCTGCAGACGTCCCCTATCTGCAGTGGGGCCAGCAAGGTCCTGTTTCAGTGTCCCTGTGCCAGTGCCCCTGTCCTTGGGGCCTCCTGGCAGCCCCTGCCCAGCTCAGGGATGGAGTTGTGTTTTGGGGCCCCGGGCAGCACTGCATGATGGACCCCACCCCTTCCTCCAGGCTGGACGCTCCTCCTGGGAGCACCAAGGAGCAGAACCTGGTCTTTATTTTAAACTGCTGATGTTTATCAAGGAAAAAGGTGATTCTAACCAATACAAAATGCAGCTTAATTTCAGTCCAAGTTTTCCAGCTCCTCCTTCAACTCCTTAAAAATTTTCCTAATGACTTGTTCTCCCTTCCTGGGGTCTCTTTCCTCTTCCCAGACAAGAAAACCATGAGAAACCTGCAGGCACTGAACCAGACCTACTGCAGGAAAGTGTTTTGGGGAGCATTGAGTTGGTGCAGAGAGGGTTTTCCCAATGAGAGGGCATGAGAGACCCATGCCCTTCCGCTGCCTCTCTCCATCCCTGCCTGGGCAGATGAAAGGCAGCAGCTCTTTAATTATTAAAATTAGTGCATCCTCGAAAACACGTAGCATGCTTTTGGCTCTGCAAATCACTGCTTTCATGAGAGAGGAGCAGTAATAAAATTAACCGACAGAGAGGAATAAACAAGTGGCACAGATGTAAATATTATATAATCTGCATTTCCTAAAATATCCCCGGTTTGGCATCAGGAGTTGGATTCAGAAGAGAACCAGAGCAGGGATGCTGATGGAAAACAAATAATAATAGCAGGCAAATAGTAATTAATCACTCTCTGTATGGATATTAATGTTTGTATGCAAGTTCCTTGCCAAACGCTCAAGGTGCTTTACATCCCCTGGGGCTCTCCTCACTGCTGGCTCAGGCGGATAGAGGGTGTCTCTGGGGGAAGTGGGGAAACCGAGGCAGACAAGAAGGCTTGCCGGTGGTGTGGGCGTCTCTGGGAGAAGTGGGGAAACTGAGGCAGAAGGGAAGCCTTGCTGGTGGTGCTGGAGGGCCAGCCTGCCACCTGGACTCTGATTTCTGTGCGGTGCTGAGTACCTGCCAGCAGCTCTGGGCTTTCGGTGGAGGCATCACTGAGTGTGCTTCCAGGCAGGTGTTTGGGGCTGGAGCAGTGTTTTGGCTGGTGCAAAGTCCTGTAAGTATTTTTAAGCCAATAGAGTTGAATCCCAGCACGTGCAGAGAGCCCATCCATCCCTCTGGGCTGGCAGGGGGAGCAGACGCACCTGGCTCTGACCCCCAGCTAACATTTGCTTCCAGGAAATGCCTTGCCACATCGGTGCTGGAAAACATCCCAACCTGCTTTCCCTCTTCACACCCCATTATAAGAATCTTAAGATTTCCTCGGGAATCTGATGTTTAAATGGTCAAATTAGTGCCAGGTCAGACCCCACACCTTCGGAGCCCCAGCCCGCTCTGCCCAGGGCTGCTCCAGCTCTGGCACTGATGTGCCTGTCTATCGGTGCGTCGAGCTGTTGCTGCTTCCCAGGAGTCCCTGTCTGGGAAGCCGCAGTGCTTGGAGCCAGCATCACGGCAAAACACTTCCAGGAACAGCACTCAGCATGGGGAAAGGGAGTTTCTTTGCTCATGGGAGTTTGTTGCTCTTTGCCTGGAAAAACACAGAGGATGGATACACCAAACTGCAGAGACCAGACACAAGTCGGTGCAGGGTCATCTGTGGGTGACACCAGTGGGTTTTAACGGGAGGGTGCTTGGGCACCCAGCCCTCCTTGGAACACCACGCTTTCTGCTCGCTGCATGGAAATCAATCCAGAGCAGTGTTTGTTGTAACGTGACAATCCCTCTTTAATGTCCCGTGTTTGAAGTCACATTGGAGAGACGTGTCCCATCTGGTGAGTCACAGCCTCCTCCTGTCACTCGGTTACCTGCAGGGCCTCCGCAGGAGGAGCGATGACTAACCCACACAGAGTGACACATCACAGGGAAATGTAAATATTGTCTCTTATTTTTTGCCTCCTGAAGCCTCCAGAAGAAAATTATTTTTGTTTCAGTTTGAAAACATGAGCCAGCCTGGTGTTTTCTGCCACGGCTGGGGGAGCAGATGGGTCAGCCCTTCCCGAGCAGGCAGCTATGGGGGAGTGCTGCTGCTTTCCATGGGTGCCCCTGGCCACCTTCCTGCCCACATCACCCTGGAAAAGCCATGTGCATGTGCAAAGGCTCCGGCTTTGTGCTCGGCAGCGCATCCTCCTCTCCCTTGTCTGCAGGCCATGCCGGCCACGCTGCCTGGACCAGGGATCAATACCCCAGGAGATCAGCTCATGCCCTTCTGTGTGAGAACGATTCACAACATTTCTGATCAAAAGCCCTTCCTTAATCCTGGAGACAGCGATCGGTGGGGAATTAACTGTGCTTTAAGCCTGATTGCTCCAGAGGAAGGGGCTGCTGGGGGGGATGAGGTCATTCCCCGCTCTGTGGTGATATCAGAACCGTCCCAGCCGGCTCCATCGTATTATATTTTTCTTTTTTCTTTTCAATCAGCCTTTGGAATGTTCCTGTTCCAAGAGGACAGTGGGTGTATGGGGGGGCACAGCCAACCCCACACTGCGGCTGACGTTCTCTCATCTTGGTGCTTCACCAGCATGGGGTTGTGGGATGGAGCAATGTGGGGACGTGGTTCCAGTCCCTTCCCAGTGCCTCTTCCTCTGTAACCCACAGGGTAAATGCCCGGTACCCAGTGCCAGCCCTTGCCAGGCCCCCCCCGCGCTGGTGATGCCCACCTGTACGGAGGTGTCACTCATCAGTGTCACATCGGAGACAGTCCTCATGGCAGCAAGGACACCTTTCCCGGAGTCTCTCTCACACGCTCCATCGCTCACTTCCCACGGGCTCTGTTCAAAACCAAAACCAAAGCCAGACACATGCCAATGGTTTAAATATGATCTCAGTCTTGTATTAGACATTAATCGCTGCACACGAAATAGGTGAGAGACCACCATCCCCCAAGGCACGGCCTGTGTCATACACAGCCTGCCAGCACCTAACATCAACGGGAAGGTGAAACCCAAGGGATAAAAATAAGTCAATGATTACAGAGAGCATAAAATCTTTTGCAAAATTGTCCCAATTACCTTTGAAGTTTCAGTCAGAGATGCTATTTCCTTTAGTAGTATTACTGTTTTGAAGAAAATAAATAAATAAATCTCTGTTCTCCACAATCCAGGCTGCTGCTGTACTTTTTATAAATGCCTGCCATCTCGTCAGCGCCACATTAAACCAACATTTTGAATTCCAACCAACTAGGCGAGTGGATAAATGTCGTAGTAATGGCAGGAATTAGAAAGCAGGACACAGGATTGAGGCGGCAGTGATTTACGAGACCCAGGCAGGAACAATCAAAGGCATCAGATCACTTCTTCGCTGCCCTGTGTGAGCCTCTTCGCATTTTATTCCTGACGGCTGGATTTTAAAGCTCAATTCTCACCTGGCTGGTAAATAAGTGCTGCTCTTTTTTGTTCTGAGCTGAACAAAATCATTAGGAAATGGGTTAGAAGACTGGAACTGCTTCTGTGGGCTGTGGGGGTCTTACGCTTGTTCCCATTGTGGGGAAGCTGATGTGCTGGGCTGACCTCCAGACCCAGCACAGCGAGGTGCTGATCCCACTGAGCACCCCAATACGCCGCAGGGTAAGGATCCCACCCTCGGCAATGCTTTTTCGTGATCCCTGTAGGCATCCCTGTGTTCCACACCGGTGGGCATTCCCCATCCCCCTGGTCCTTTCCCTGTCAAGCTGCTGCCACCGCATCCACCCCCCAGGGACCAGCAGTATCAGCGATGGGCTTGGGACCGTTCCTCTAAAGGGGGAAGGGGCTGCAGATGTCCACGGGCTCTTAGGGCACTGCAGTGGGAAGGAGCTGCCGCAAAAGGGGTTCTTTTGAACACCTCTCACACAGCCCTGGGCTGGGGTTGTTGCTGGGGCAGCACTCGGAGCAGAGCCATTCCTGTGGGCAGGGGATGCCAGACTCCTTAATGCTTAGAAAAGGCTGGTGGTTGGTGGGTGTAAATCAAGGGTGCGTCGTCAGCTCCCTGGGGGGTTTATGGCCATGTGCCACGGTTTGTAAAACCTCATCAATAGACTTTGTGGGAAGATAATAAACGGACACATGTGACTCTGATGGCCTTGTGCTGGTGGCTGTGACTTCAGGAAGATGAGCTTTCCTGCAAACGACTGCCAAGTGCTGCCGGCTCTGGGATGGGGATATGGAGGCTCTTAAAGAGGGAAAGGATGTGAGTCCCAGGGGATTCTGGCTGAAGAGGAGTCCCAGTGGCTCGAGCCCACTCCCTGTCACAGGGAACAGTCCCTCTGCAGCTCCATGCTGTGAGCATCAGGGATTGCTCAGCTTTTCTTTCAGACCTGAGTGTTTTGGAGTTTCATGCCCTGGTTTTGCTGAGTCCTCACCTGATCAGTACCTTCAGCTTCAGCCAGTAAGGGGTTTTCACACGTGCCTTGGCTGAGCTCACCTTTTCACAAACCTCTCCACTCCCTCAGTTCATCAGTAGTGGGGAAAATCAATAGCGAGCACTTAAACCTCCCTCCACCCTGATTGGACTGTGGTCTTTGTCAGGGAAAAAAAAAAATTAAATTAAATTAAAGCCAGCCAAGCTTTCCTTTGGCAGACTCCACAGGAGCTCGGTCCTGGCATGGTCCCACCAATGCTCAAGAGACCCTCTGTGGATAATGCTGGTTTTCCCAAGTGGCAGTGGAGCTGGTTTGCTCCGTGCCACTTGGACCCTGCCTCCTCCTTGGTCTCGACTCCCCTCACGTCCAAACCCCAGCCTCTGTCCCCCACTGGACTCAGCAAACACTTCTGTGAGGACTCCCCATCCTGATACTCATTCTGCATATTCAACACAACTTTCTCCTTATACAGGAGGGGACAGTTTGGGCTTTTGAAATACATGGCACATCCACTTCTTGGTGCAAAATGCTTTTCACCTTGTGAGATGTTTAGATAGCTGAAGTGAGTGGGAGGGATGGGGTTTGTTTTGCATCCTCCCCCCACCCCCAGCTTCCTCTTCATGCAGGGGCAGAAGCCAATATTTGTTCTTCAGGCTCTCTCATGCTCTTGCATGCATTCAGCCAGCTCCTCCCTTTGCCTGCAAACAAGAGGAAAGCGATAGCTGTCCCTGTCCTTTCCCTCTGTCCCCTCTCATCTTCCAACCCATTTCAACAGCTTGAAATTTAAACAAACAGGCACTTTTTTGCACTTGACTCTCCCACTGCTCCAGGGGCTGAAATGATGCTACAGCGACCAGCTTGGCTTCATCATCTGCTGTTACTGCAGCCAGAAAATGCAGAAAACAAAGCAAGCTAACCAAATTAACCAGATGGGCATTTCTGCCTTTGCCAACATCCCCATCCCCAATACTGAAGAGCAAGGTCGAGAGCTGAGGGGGGCCGTTTGCCCCTCACCGCTACCCCTGCCCCTCAGACCTCTGCCCAGACCACCCTGGGGCATCTCATAGAATCACAGATGGTTTGGGCTGGAAGGGACCTCGAAGCCCATCCAGTCCCACCCCCTGCCATGGGCAGGGACACCTTCCACCAGACCAGGTTGCTCCAAGCCTCATCCAGCCTGGCCCTGGACACTTCCAGGGATGGGGCATCCACAGCTTCTCTGGGCAGCCTGTCCCAGTGCTCCCCACCCTCACCATAAAGAATTTCTTCCTGATGTCCCATCTCAATCTCCCCGCTTTCAATTTAAACCCGTTACCCCTTGTCCTGTCACTCCCCTGCAGTCACCTAAAACACCTCCCTGCCTTTTCCCCTTGCTCTCGACCTCCTGATGGCTGTCCCACTTCCACCACTCACATATACAGCTCAGGTCTGCAGTCTCACAGCGTTGGAAACTTCAGAAAGTCCCTGCATTTCAAAGGGCCGGTGGGGAAACGTGCAAGCGGCCCTCCCCGTAGTCAGTCTTTGAGCTCCACGGATCAGTGGTGAAGCACCCAAGGATGTGAACTCAGCCTCTGGCCCAGCCACCCGCTCCCTTTGAGAAGTAAGAGTGAGGGGAAGTATTTAACTGTGGATATAGCTGTACATCAGACAGCTCTTGATGTCACAGACCGGAGTATTTCAGTTCAGAGAGACACTAATCTACCGACTTCTGCCATGCATATGGGAAAAAACTTGTTGCAGGGATTTCTCCTCCAAAATGCCTCTGAACAAATGTTCTCATTTAGGCCAATCCCTCATGAAAGTGGGAGGACTTCAACATTCAAAACGCAGAGACAATTAAAAATGTCTTTCCCTCCCCACTCCCCCCACAAAATAGGAAAATATATTCCTTCACCTAACGTGCTCATCAGTGAAATCCATCCTCATTTGCAGGCACAAGGAAATCCATCACGCGGTTCTAATTTACGGTGCTCAGCGGTTTCGCAGGAGATGGAGACAGCAGCGGACACAGGGAGGTTGCTTAATCGGTTGCTGGAGAAGGCTCTCATTTCCCTCCCGGCTCTCACACACATGAGCAGGAGCTGTAAGAGACACAGGACCTTGAATGCCAAAGCAGAACTCGAGACGGGTTATGTAGGTGCTTATCTGGGAGTAATGAGGACGATGGTGCAGTAACGGAAGCCTTTGTGTCTAATAAAGGGAAATTTATTCAGAAGGCTCCCGGAAAGTCAGACCACGACAATATCAACCTCAACTAGTTGCTTCCTGATCCGAATCTCTAAGTGGCAGGAAAAAAATTACACCCCTTCATCCCACTGCAGAAACAAATCCAACTGGGGCCAGCAGTGATAAAACACACTCAGAAACCCCCGGTGGGTCCTGCTGGGGTGTCCCACGTGGGTCCCACATCACGATTTGCAAGAACAGGCTGTAGAAACAAATCTAACTGGGGCCAGCAGTGATGAAACACACTCAGAAACCACCGGTGGGTCCTGCTGGGGTCTCCCACGTGGATCCCACATCACGATTTGCAAGAACAGAGGAATAAAAGGAGCTTGAGGTCAGGGTTTTTTTTATTATTTTTCTCTCCCTTTCTGATGCAAAGCACGGACAGTACAGTGGGTGCCTGGTTCACATACAGATGGAGCAGGAGCACAGTGGTGGGCGGCTGCTGTGGGGCTGTTCACAGCAGACCCACTCCAAACCTGCTGGAGAGCAAAGCCTTCCTCCAGGGCAGCAAGCGAGATGCTGCGTCCCCTTGAAGCATCCCCTCTGCATCCCCTTCCTAAACTCCCACCGGCTTCAGCTCTTCATCCCTTAGCCTCACGCAGCCGTGGCAGTGGGAGCGGATATCCTGAACAGGCTGCTGGACAAAGCACTATGATTTGTGCTGAATCAAAGGTACCCCAGCGAGGAGTGATCTGATCTAAGCCACGTGTCCAGCCTTGGAGCATGTTTGCGGTGTCCGAGGTGATGCCGACACCCTCCCTGCCTGCTCGGCTCTCATAAGAAATCCATGTTTCCTTTCAGTCGAGGAAACAGCTTTTGGACCACGTGTTTTGATCCGTGCTTAAAGCATGACCCAGCAGACTCCCAAAGAACAGCAGCTGAATATGTATCCTGCCTTTTCTGTGGGTTCTTTCAATGCAATTTTGCTGACGAGCACTTAAATCTATTTTTACTGCTGCTGAAGTGCCCTACTATCCTTCAAGGTAAACGCCAAGCTGGCCAGGTCTCCTGTTCTTTGCTGTCCCCGCTCCCGGGTCGCAGGGAACAGCCGTGCCAGGAGTGGTTTGCGGTGCTCCCCCGGCACCAACTGATGGTGTGATGTCGGTTACACACTTAAATTTGGGTGAAATAAAACCTGTTAGGAGGAAGACGTCTGGCTCGAAGAGACTTTTCACAGCCAGCAGAAGGAAATAAAGGGCAGGCGGTTCTGTCAGAAGCATAAATGTTTAATCAATTCTTGCTTAACTCGGCAAACCTTTCTCAGATAGAAAGCTTGCAATTATTACCTGGATCAAGACAGCTTAATTAAGCAATTAGGATGTAAAGTTAACAGCCCCTGCAGAATGAGTTGCAGTGCTTTAATTTCAGAATTGCTGGTGCATATAGGAGAATAATGGCTTGGGAAAAGACAACTTTTCTTTCTTTTTCTCCCCCAAAAAACAACACCACCATCAAATTAGTAGGATAGGTCACATTCCCTGGCACTGATGGGAATTTTGCCTGAATCAGGATGCAGTAAATCACAGAATAAAGCCCCGTCCTCAGCCTTGCACCAGCTGGAGATGATAGCTCCTTGGAGAGCACACTGAAGACAGGACGTCTCTCAGCCTGACTTAACATCCCTCCTGTGGCTTCCCTGGAATTGCACAAGTAAACAAGCCAGTGAGGTGGCTCCAGGGAGTCACGTGCTGGTCCAGCTCCAAAATCTGCCAAAACGGGGCTGCAGCTTTCCAGTGATTTTCAGCCAGCACCAAACCACGGTCAGAAGGCACAGCCAGGGTTGGGATGCAGAGTCAAGAGGCACAGGATGCAGAGGCTGGATATCTGCCTAATTTGAATGTTATCTCCATCTTTTTAGGGAGACCATGGACATTTTGGCAGCAGAAACATGCCTCAATCACAGTGTCGTGAAATACCAGCTGAAAAGAAATGGCATGTGTTAGCTCCTCATCTCCACCTTGTTGGACCTGACTTGGTGTCCCACAGGTAAGACCATGTTGTGGCACAGCTCCTCCTTCTGCAGGTTTGGGGGAAGCCAGTGTTTCACAGAATAAGCCTGCTGGGTTTTTAAGCTCCTTAACCTCCATCTCCAGTGACCTAGAATCACGACGGCTCTTTTGGTCCCATGTGCTCACATCCTCCCCTGCCCACGGATGGATTTGACAGCTCCTGATGCTCGGAAGACAGGCTGAGCCTGAGGCTGAGCTGAAGGGGTGTAACATGACTGAGGAAAGTATAAAGCTGAGTGATTTTTGACTTGGGTCATAGAATCTTTATGGTAAGTAAGATGAACCCCTTGAGGCTTGAAATTGTAAAATTCTGGTTCCAGGCTGTTGGCCTTGGAAATTAAATTCCCATTCTGCAGTGTCAGATGCACCTTATACAATATTCAGTGGTACCATCCAAGAGCGAGTGACCATCCTACATCCCACCACAATCACCAGGAGGTAACAACAGGGGCTTTTTTTTCCCCAGCACTCGCTCGGCTTTGGCGAACAGATGCACCTTACACAATATTCAGTGGTACCATCCAAGAGGGAGAAGTGATGCTGACCATCCTACATCCCACCACAATCACCAGGAGGTAACAAAAGGGGCTTGCTTTGCCACAGCATTCGCTGGTCTGTGGCAAACATGCAACAAGTGATGGGCCAAATCTCACAGTAAAAGTTATCAGGGAAGCGCTACATTCTGAGGCATAATTCTCCACTACTTGACTCCTGCAGCTGACAGCATGAATCCTCCAACACATCCATCTAAACGTGTCTGACAGACAGGACTCCAGCTTGGATCCTGGCTAATGCTAGGGGTGCTTTCATTGCTTGGACAGGTTTTGGGGTTGCCCTCTGCCTTTTGGGGTCTGATCTAATGGCAGCTGAAGTCAACAAGAATCTTACTACGGACAATTACACGCACGGTAGGTGAGCAGAAGAATGAGAAAGGAAACGGGTTTCCATTTCAGAGCATTAATTTAAACCGCTCCCTGGGGGCTGTCCCTTTAAGGAAGTCTAAAATCATATTTAAAGACTGAAGACACAAAACACAGCTTTTTCTTAATATCTTTGGGTAATTAAAATCTGGCAGTGGGGGAGGATTAGCACAGGTTATATATAGTATTTCAATTTAAACTACTTCTGATCCCTTGAAGTTTCTACTTATTATTTTTTTAACAAACTTTAATCTAGCTACCCTAGCTCTGCAAATTAGACCTAGCGAGGTCCAGCTCATGTGAGACACTGCTGACATGTTCGATTTGGAAGACGACGGGCTGATGGAATAGACTGAGCTGTGTGGGCTGAGGATTTGGCCAGAAAACACAGATGTGGGAAAACTGATCTTGACTGGAATTAATGTTTCGAAAGCAGGGAAGACAAGGTTGAATTAGCTGAGATTTCAAGCCAGAGACGCCTAGATATGGTCCTGCTTCCATCATGTGCCCAAGAGACATCTCCAAACCATGCCCAGTGCTTGGTCTACACCCAAAGCAGGGTTGTGCTTCTTGTTATGGGAAGGGAGCAAAGTGGCTGGCACCAGGGACAGACCATCAGAAAGCTGAAAGAGTAGGACAGGAGGAAAACAGAGGTTTTAAGCAGAAAATTCAGGACTTCAGCAAACTGCAGTGCAGCTCAGGACCATGACTAACAGCTCACAAAAACAACTTGTGAACTGACCATCCTATTAGTAACACACAAGAGCCAAAACAGGAGGCTGATCCTCAGTCACACTGCGATGGATGCACACCCAAGGGATGCCCAGGGACCGGTGTGCTCCAGGACAGGGCGAGGCAGCAGCCCCCCTAACCTCAGTACCTCCGTTTCCACTGGCCTTACTCACATGGGGAAGAACAGCCCTGAAGTCAGCAGATAATGATGAAGCCTCTTTGGACTCGCCTGACAGAAAGCCACTTAAATAGTCTATAAGGCATGGTTGATTGAATAGGGAAAAAGCCATCAACAGCGCAGCAGCCCAAATCAATGCTCGATAGCAGCCTGTTGTTTGTTTCCTCCAACAGTCCTACAGGATGACTCATTCCTCACTGTTCCATAGAATCACAGTGTGGTTTGGGTTGGAAGGGACCTTAAAATCTAGTTCCTCCCCCCTGCCACAAGCAGAGACGCCTTCCACTAGACCAGGTTGCTCCAAGCCTCATCCAGCCTGGCCTTGGACACTTCCAGGGATGGGGCATCCACAGCTTCTCTGGGCAACTGTCCCAGTGCCTCCCACCCTCTGCAGGAAGAATTTCTTCCTGGTGTCTCAACAGAGCAGAGCAGAGGGGGAGAATCCCCTCCCTAGACCTGCTGGCCACAGTGCCCCGGATACAGCAGCCCAGGATGGCTTTCTGGGCTGCCAACACACACAGCCAGCTCATCCCCCAGTACCCCCGAGTCCTTCTCCTCAGGGCTGCTCTCAATCCATTCTCCGCCCACCTTGTCCTTGGGATTGCCGTGACCCACGTGCAGGATCTTGCACTTGGCCTTATTGAACTCCATGAGGTTGGCAGTGGCCCACCTCTCCAGCCTGTCCAGGTCCCTCTGGATGGCATCCCTTCCCTCCAGCGTGTCACTGCACCACACAGCTTGGTGTCGTCAGCAAACTTGCTGAGGGTGCCCTCGATCTCACTGTCCATGTCGCTGACAAAGATTTTGAACAGCACCGGTCCCAATACCGACCCCTGAGGACCACCACTCGTCACTGGTCTCCACTCAGACATCCAGCTGTTGAAAACAACTCTATGAGTGCGACCATCCAGCCAGTTCCTTATTCCATCCCACCTTGAAAACGCCACAGACCTTTTATGTAGTGAAATTTGAAATCAAACACCCAAATGCCCATTGTCTGCCTTGGGGGGACCACGCCACACCCTTTATTTATCGTTGGACATTCCAGCTGGAAATAAAATACCAGTTGTAATTTATCATGCTGAAAATATGGCAGTATTTTTTATTCTCTGTTCCCCCTCCTTCCGCCCATCAACAAAAGTGGGTGGAAGTCAAAATTGCTGAGCAAAAATATAATGTATGTACATAAGGAGAGGAAGCAAACAACCGGGATTACAATTTATTGCAGAGACCGTAGGCGGCGTATGCGATTGCACACAGGGAAATTGCCAGAGATGCAGATATTTTGCAGAGATTCTTAGTTACTTTCTTCTTTACTTTGCAAGTAAATAAGATATTCAATAAGGGTTGGCAATTTCCTCACATGCAGCCTCCAAACAGCTCTCTATTTTGGATGATGAGTAGTAATTCCAACATTTTGCCTTAAAAACAACAACACACACACACACACTAAACCACCCAATCTCCCACACTTTATATTTTCCTAATGGAGAAGGTTTATTCTTGTAAGAAATTACCCTTCATTTGTGAAAACCATTTGATTACTTAAAAAGTCACTACTGCACATGCTGAGCCATACCGATGGGTGGTATTGTATTGCTGAAATACCCCGGCTTTTTCAAGGTCTCTTTGGTATTGATATAAAAGTCAGATGACATCAATGGATCTGGGAGCTCGGGAGAGCTGTGAAATATCCATCCCATTGGCATCTGTCTTCCTTAGCTGCATTGACTGGAAACATCAGATGCAATTTCTTGGAGAGGTGGTGCAGAATGACAATTGGGAGCTAGGGAAGGTGGTGAGATGGGTGAGAAGCGAACCCAGCCATGCAGGCTGTCTCCAGGAGGGGGTCTGGAAGCATGGGCATCGCTCCCAACCAGCTGCTCGGGGATCAGAGCCATTTGTAAAATAAGATTTCCAGATGGTGTAGAAGCAGGACAACACCAGACCAACCCACCGAGGTCTGTCAGCAGTGAAAATAGATGGTGCCGAGCACCACATTACCAAGAAAAGCATTTATCCTCATCATCAGTGGCATGTTTTGTCCTCATGCCTTGGAAGAGACCTCTAGGGAAGTCACTGAAATGCTTCTGTATCGGCAGGCGACTCTTGTAAGGCACCAGCTTTGGGGAAATGGGGCCAAATGCAGAAGCATGGATTCCATTTATTCATTTGTTTGTTTTTAGGGATCTAACTGCCATTGGAAATCAATGGTTATTAGACTGTAACTGCCAGCTTCAAACCTACCCCTCAGCCGAGTGATCAAGGGGATGGCTGTAGGAGCCAAGGGACGGATCCTACGTCACAGTTTGAAGGATGGCTGGAGGTAGGAAGGGGAGGAGGCAGGGGGAGAGAGGCTTTCGGTATGTATGAGACAAATAAACAGCTTAACTCCTGCATCTTATATTTAGCTATAAAAAGGATGCTTGCATGACAGTGGCATCCGCGTGTGAACCTGTGTGTTCACGTGCCTTTTCTTCTCCCAGCATATGAGCCCATGGTCAATAGCTGCTGATACTGACAGAGGCTGAAAAATCTCAAAAATACTAAGTTCCTATAAATTTTGACGAAATAAGTAGACACTCTCCATTTTTGCCCCCAGGGCAAGTGGCTCCAGTGTGACCTCCCTCTTGGAAGCAGCCACGGGAGAGAAGTGGGAGGGAAGGGCTGGGAACTGTGACTCCTCATATTCCCAGCAAAGACTTGCTTTAACTATCACCTGCCAAACTCAGCCTCACCTCTGGGCTTTCAACAGCATCACGTCTGGGTCCTGAGACAGCGACTGGGAGTGCCTGAGCACATCCGTGCCCATGGATCTGTGGATGGAGTATCCTGATGCTTCCTGCACACTGTCAAACCCCACATCATTTGGGTGAGTGCGTTGCTCTCAGCCACCTCCTGGATACCACTGCTCACCCGTCACGGGAGACCAGGCGGAAGAGCAACTCGTATTCAAACCAGTGGCGTTAAACACGTGCAGATGAGCACGTGGCCCAGCCAGCGAGGGCAGGAGGCTGAAGCCAGCCTGCGCGATGCAGAGGTGGCTACGTGCCAGGGCTGTGCCTCGCGGCGTGGAAAGCTCCTGGGAAAATGCATCTCAGACACTGAATTAGCTCCCTGCAGCTTAAAAAAGGCAGTGAATAATGTAGACAGTAAAACGAGCCCAGGACAAGCTGGCTGTCATCCAGTTTATCCAAATATTGCTATTTTTGGCTTTGTTCGAGTTCCTTTGCAGCTCAGAGGCGCATCCCAAGATCCCAGTGCTTTTGATCTGGAACGTACTGAATAATTCCCTTTAAACAATAATGAAAGAGGAATTTTTGACACGGCCGCCATAGCAACGACTGATGTCATAAACGCGGGAGCATGACTTCATGGCAGGACCCGAGTGCAGAAGGAACTTCTGCTCAAGAGTAAACATCACCTGCAGTGGAGTGGGGAATACAGAAAACTGAGTAAACAGCAGATCGGTGTTTAGCATAAACGTCCCTTTACCCCAAGGACTGCTGAGGACAAACGCCCCTACCCGCGGCATCAGAGGGGTCATTACATTACAAGTAGGGGTCTCCACGCAGACAGCATTTGGAGAAGTGGTTCTGTCGGTACTAACCCACTCCCAGCCCTCCCCTGGGGCTGTCTCTAGCCCTGGACTGCACAAGCTATGAGATTGCCAAATAATTCCAAGGAGATAAAGGATTTCTCCAGCTTTTCTTGCCACTTGCAGCGCAGTAGAGCTGTGCTGAGCCTGGACCTGGGGTGGAAACAGGGGGTCGTTACCCAGCCCTTGCTTCTCGGGCTAGCTGTGCCTGTGGAAAAAGCTGTCCGAGTATACAGGGAGCATTTGCACTGGGTTGTGCTGGGTGAATACAAGCCATCCCGGTAAATGCAAGCTATCTGGGGGAACACAAGCCATCACCGACGGCTGCTGCAGGGAAAGGCTCTGCTGGAGGAGCCTCTTGCCCATCCTGGGGACTGCTTGCAGGATGGCTCGCTGCCACTGAGCCGAGTGGCTCTTTAAAGACATCCTGGACAAAAATAAAATGTACTGAGGCATTTTAAATTCAGCCTGGAGGCGATCTCTGTCTGCAGCCCTTGGTTCACATCACCATCTGGCAGGAGAAGCTGAAATCCATTTCCATCAGAGGGTTTGCCAGCAAGCAAAATAAAGTGAAGGTGGGAGCTGGTTTCTCAAAAAGCAAGGGCTCTCTCAGAGCTCCCGCTGCCTGGCAGCCTCTGAGACCAACGGCTGGAGAAGCAGGAGGCTTTTAGTTGAGACCATGTTGTTATTGCCTAAATCTGCAGCGAAAAGCAAACCCAGAGAGGTCTTTGTCTCTCCAAGGCTGTGGTATGTGGTCTGGGGCACTGGCCAAGGCTCAGAAAATTCAGTACCCCTAGACTAGTTAGTTAAAGGGTCCTTTCTTCTGCTCTGTACTTCCACAAAACAAGCAGCTCCCTGGGGGTTCCCTCTCATGAATAACTTGAAATCTGAGGGGGAAGGACCAAACCCCAGCATCCCACCGCAGTGCCCAGCGCTCGCTGCCTGCAGACCCAGCACCCAGGTAAGGGAGAAAGCAGGCTGCACACCTCGACATTCAGGGTGTGTTTTACCCTGAGCCCAAAATAAGGCAGACAGAAGGTGAGCCCCAGTTTTCTAAAGACGTTGCATATCTCTGCACGTATTTCAAATAATGTTTTGTCAGCCAACGTACAACAGAGAGGACTGTGTCCAAGGGGAGTCTGATTTTCCTACCCGTGACGGCATCCGCCTGCCAATAACAAACACATTCATTTATAAAATCTCTGCCATTGTCACCAGGCAAGTTTCTCCAGGGCTATGGAGACATGGGCCTCAGGCCAAGGTATGTCGCTCGCTTCATCATCATTCTGCGTGGTTTTGTCGCCTGCACCAAATTTTCAAAATCTATTATTCACATCAGCCTGGGGTTTGAGGAAACAGATTTCCAATAGTTTGCAAATATCATATTTGGAACAAAAGCCATTTCCCTTCTGCAGAAAAAAATAATAAAGGAACGTGCATTAGAGGCCTCAGCGGGTCCCTGCCACGAGATCGAGGAGCGATTTTGCTGCTTTGTGGGTTTTCTGCCTGGCAGCGACAGGCAGAGGACACAGCGGAGACACGGGCACGAGTGCTGGATGCTCCAGAGGTGCCAAGCGGGATCCTGGCAGACACGCCGCAGACACTGGGGAGCTAACCCTGCCTGCCTGCCGAGCAGCTCCGACAACCCCAGGCTGCCCCGCAGTTATAAATAGCAAAGAGCAACCTGAAACACCGCAGCCTTAAAGTCACCATTCCCAGAAGACTGGGACAGGGGTGGCTCGTGATGGAGAAGCGCAGTGATGCCCTGGGGAGGGGAACCAAGCACCCACTTGGTTCTTTCTCCCATGCCACAGCCAGATTTGTGGGAAAGAGACATCAAGGGCACAGGTCAGAGCATGGTTTGCTCAGGGGATGGGCTTGAACAGCTTTAAATCTCCCCATTTTCTCACACCCCCCCCATCCCTGCAAACGAGCCAGGGTAGGGCTGTGGGGCTTGGCACTGCTCCCCTCCTGCAGCCACAGATTTGCCAGCCTTTTCCCTGGGTGAAAGGTATTTCCATTTCATGATCCAGAGTTCCTCCACCCTCCCCAGTAATAACACATTTCAGACACCAACGTGGGACAAATGTCTTGACGCCAATTTCATATTTCCTTGTTGTCCTTGAGATTAAAAATTCTTAAATAATAACACCAAAAAGGTTTAGAGCAACAGATGAAATTCTTCCCAGCTCCCATTAATTCAGCGCAGCAGAGAGACATGAGATTAAAGGGGTGGGGTCGGGCTCTGCCCACAGCAAGGCACAGGAGTTATTTTTCCTGAAACAATGAGGTTTTTCCTCAACCGGTGCATACACGGTTTCACGTAGAAGCTTAAAATCAGGGGAACATTAATCTGCTTTTATGGTCCTTGCCTTTAATCAAAGCCTGTTGTAATTAACCTACTCACTAATACCTCTATAAATGCAGGACAGATTTAAATAGGAAGAGTTTGCACAAAAGGATTTCAACCAGAAAAAAAAAAAAAAGCAGCTCAGGATGTTCCTGGCTGTGGGCTCAACCTGGGAGAAGAGCAACCAGCAGAGACTGGGGCCGGTCCCTGCCCACCTTCACCGGGATGTGTGTGTGCCACTGCAAACCCAGGAGCATTTATATCCCTGTGCTCCAAGAGAAGGCCCAGAGCAGGGGCTGGAAAAAGGCAGTATGAGGAATAGGGCACATGGGTGGGTTCTTAACCCCACCCCACAGCCCCCTTGGGACCTGGTGGGAGTGATCACATTGCCAAACTGGGCCAGATGCAGGAGCCACATCTGGAAAGCAATGCACCGGCTTCCCACCGCTCAGAGTGCCGGTGCAGGGATGGAGAGAGCAGGGTCCTGCCCTGCCATTAAATATTAAGTATTTTCCTTAAGAAAAAAAAAAACCTTTGGTTACTGGGCGGGGAGAAACATAGAAACTTGTTGAATTAATCCAGAGATTTAACGTCCAGCTGTTGTGGAGTTTACGGGCATAAAAGATTATTGTGCTCGGAGGTCCTTTGCCACAGAGACCAACAATTTCTGGTGCAACGGGGCTATCAAGAATTGGGATTGTGGTTTATGAGGTTGATATATGACTCTATAAAGGAGAGACAAGATCTCTTTCCTTTCTCTTTGAGTAGCTAGCGAGTCGCGCTGCAAAGCCGCAACAAACTCGGTTTGAGCATTCAGGGATTCCAACGCAGCAATGCCAAAGTCTTTATATTATTACTATTACTTATTACTATTATTACATTAATTTCTAAGGCATCAATCTCCATACTATCTGGGAGCTGTGACATAAATTTAGCACAAAATTAGCATACATTAGCTAAATTAATGTAACGTACCATATGTGGCAAAAACTAACGTAACATAATGTGGAATAAATTACAATAATTTAACATTGACTCTCAGGACTTGATGAGCCTGTAAATCTTCTTTAAGAAGTAAGATTAAAGCAAGAAACATTAAAAAGTGGATTCATTTTACAAAGGAACAGTCTTTGCAAATGCAGTGTTTTGAAACACAGTTCATTTAGTAAAAGGTTTCATCCAATTTGCCACTTAATAGCATTGCTTTGCAATTACAACATTCCCTTTTCACCCAAAGCACCTGCAGCACTTTACAAATAATAATTCATTCGCACCGTGTCTTGTGAAGCCAAAGAGTATCAACATTCCCAGGTTTTGCACAGAATGAAAATGAGTCGTGGATAAATTAAACCATTTGGCCAAGCGAGGCAGAGGCGGGCACCCGTGTCTCAGAATTCCCGACTTCCCGTTCTTTGCCCTGATCATCCATCAACACGCCGCTGCTACTCCTGCTCGTGTCAGTGATGAAACCTCTTCCCAGCTCGTGCTGCTCCAACACCAAACTCTTAATTACTGCATGCCACGCAGGATGGAGGAGCTGCCCTCCAACTGCCAAGGTGGCTGCTTGGGGCGATGCCCACCCCCCTGTTGCCCTCTCCTCTCCTGCCCTTCCAAGGAGGACATGAAAACGCTTCCCATCATGGTGCATTTTGTTGGGGGGGGGGGTTATGTATGGAGGGGATATTTTTACTGCAATAATCACGCAGAGCTCAATCTCCCTCCTGCTGGAGCCACCCCTCTGCCAGCTGCTGTTTGAGAGCCGACCTTGATCCCCATCCACCTCCGTTGGGTACCAGGCAATAACCGTCCCACACCGGGAAACTCTTCCCCTATTTCTTTGTCCCCATGTGGGCTGGGGTTTGCTCGGCTAATCGGAGGAACACAAGCAGCACACGGAGCTTTACTGCACCGGCTGCGCTCGGGTCTGCCGGGGGGGAAAACCAGCTGCAAATTCCGCCCCACGTAAAGAATTTTGCTGCTGTTAGCTCTGGAGAACCGTGCTTCTCCGTGCCTCAAGGGGAGGAAGAGAGGAGGGAGAGTCAAGACATTGCCCTTGAAGAATGCAGGAGCAAGTATATTAGTCATAGAAAATCCATTACTCAAGATGATGAATGCCCTCTCCTGCTATGTTGCTGTTAGTTTCCAGAATTAAAATCCAGACACATGTTGCAGCTCTGTAAGGACACTGATTTACATGGCAAGTACACAGGATTACAAAACATGGAATTTCACTGGATTGCAGAGTCAATCTGGGCTGCCCCTTTCCAGCCTCCACCATTAGGAACCCCACCAAAGGGCCCAAAATCCCCCACGGCATGTGCTGGACCATGAAAAATAATACAGCACATCTTTATCCTCCTACTCTCTGAAGAGTCACTGTATTGGCCCGTCTGCACAGGCCAAGGCAAGGGGGTGCATCCAGGGGAACCCCACGGGGGGTATCTGTGAGCAGAGAGAGAATTTCATAGAATCATGAAATGGTTAGGGTTGGAAGAGACCTTAAAGATCATCTAGGATTTGTTCACCGGGGATGGCTCGGGGCTGGCCATGAGACCCAGAGTCAGAGAGATGCTTGTGGGGGGATGAGGGGGACTGGTGTGTCCCCCATGAACCATCCCAAGCCATGGGAGAAACCTGCTGATGTGCTCCCATTGCTGGGATAAGTCCATAGAAAGCAGCAGCCGTGGCTGGGGATGCTGCACTGGAACGATATTCCCGTGGAAATCGCCATTTTCATTAGTGCAAAAGAGAGAGAAAGGGGATTTAAGATGGGCATGATGAACACCTCGGGGGTCCCAGGCACCACTCTCAGCATGAACCTGCTGATGGAGGGAAATGTTATTTTTCAGTATTAAACCCATCTCAAACTGATTCAGGATCTGATGACAGCAGAGTAATTTAATCAACTGCTCCAAAACATTTCACCTTTGGGGTGAGAAAATACGCTAGTGGAAAACTAGCAAATTAAATGTTCCAAAATGTCTGAAATCCAGTTTTGGGGTTTTTACACACCATCCTTTGAGATGTTATGACACAATGCCAAAATGTGGAATCACAGGGATTTTCGGAGGAATAAAAATCTTAAATTTTGCTCGTTCCAGGTTTGCTGTGACTTCAATATTATGAAGCAGGTTTTAAAGCTGTAGAGAAGGTGATGAAAGAATATTAATGATGTTCTTAGATGAGCAGTAAAATACACTGATGCTGCTAATAAATTTTAGCAGCTTTTTGCACCGTTGGGATGTTGGATGGATACAAGCTGATCTGCAGGATGATTTTTGTTGTGCTTTGCTGGAAACCAGTGGAGGAGAAAGGTTAAATCCGCCAATGCTGCCTGTACTAGGAAGACACCATGAAACCCGTCCGTGATTCATCAACTCAGAACAATGCAGACCACGATGGAAGGAGCTATTATAAACCCAGGAAGGGTAGCGTAAAACCTCCAAATTATTCATCAGTCCCCAACCCAGGCTTCTGCTTGTGCTTTTTATCTTGCAAATAAGATGTCAGATCTCAGGAGGCTTAATTCAGTCTTTGCTTCCCCAATTTGGTGGACCATCTATAACGATTTGCCATTAAATATCCCACATTCACAAATTTCTACATTTATTGGCTTCATTTTAAAACATCATGGCCATCTTTTTATGTCAGCAGGAGATATGACTGAGCTCTTCGACGAAGAGAACTGACTATAAAAGGTGCTAATAAAGAAATCAATCTAATATTATAGCACATATTTAGAATTAATTCTACCTATTCTCCCCCTCCAGCAATAGACAGCACCTAATAACAGCAGGATCATCTGAAAAGGTATGTCCCTTGATTTAAAAACTGATGTGTGTCAAGGTAATGGGATTAAAAATGAATTGCCATTTCTAATCGCTTCCCACCAGCATCTATCTGACTGTCAGGGCTTCCCAAACAACAGAACGCGAAGACGCAGCCTGAAATTAGCCCATCTCATTTTAAGACTCTTCCTAATGATCTTTGGAATGAATTTCTGTGATTTGGCAACATAACGTTAGAGTTAAATATCAGTTAATATCAGGGTTTTTTTACATACTGATAACACACGATGGATTCCTCACTTAGCAACGGTGCCTTGCAGGTTGGACCAAAGTGAATTCTTAGCGGGGAATTGGCGCTTTTGTTGCTCTCTTAGCAGAGATGACGACTGAGCAGCCCCTTGCCCTCCTCCCAAGCACGGGGCAGAGCCCAGCCTCGTATGGGTAGTCTGGGGATCGATGGAAAACGAAGGTCCCGTTTGGGACATCATCCTGTTTCTGTCCTCGCAGCCCGTAAGCAACCGGCATGGGACGGCAGAGCAGGCAGAGGCAGCGCTGCTGGCTGGGGCGGGCTGCGCTGCTCCCAAATTTATATTCCTGCGTATTGTATCCTGCGCTCTCAATTGACGATCGTGTCCCGGTTTTAACTGCAGCCTTGACACCACTCCGTTTCTTCAGTGTACAAATCTGTCAAGGGCACCGGCTGAGGGAGTACATAAAAGCATTTCTTTTCTCCATTTGCTTGAGTCTCAGAGTTTTACATATCCGAAGAGGAATAAAAAGATGACGAGGCTTTGATATTCCGTGGCACATCTCGTGCAAAGATCACTCGGTTTCCTTGCTGTGTCACCACCCAGCTCAGGATATGATGCCTTTTGTTCAAACAGGGGGGAAGAGAGGCTCAAAATAAATTTGGGGCTTTCCCTTTGCTCCTGTCAGGCCAAACCCACAGCACATGGGGGGGCTGAGGCTAAGCCAGGGTAAACACCTTCATGCCACGGGGATGTAGATACCCGCACGGGTACCGGTGCCCATGGATCTCCTGGTGCAGAGGGCAGCTGCTGACGCAGAGCTGATTTGGACCCAGCGCTCTGGTCCAACTCCAGATTTCCCAGTTCTGAGTGAAGGCTGGGAGTGAGGATTCTTGTAATTGCAAGAACCATCCCTCTGGCTACCAGAGAAGACATTAAAGGAGCTGATTTCAATTTCTATCTTCTAAGGGGTTTATTAATAAAGAGTGCGGGTAAATATCCTCCTTCCAATTATGACAAATACCTTGAAGGTATAGTGTCCTTTTAAACAAACATTAGATGCCTTATTAAATCTAAATTAAATGCTCACTAAGGGCCATTCATTGACAAAAACTGTTTCCAAAAGTAATGAGCAGGTCACCTCACTGGTGTATTACTGCTCGACCTTGGCTTCCCTGGGAGACAGCCCTAGATAATGCACCAAATGCGTGTCTGATGAATGGCACTGACGAAATGCTCTTGACCTTAGGAGGCACTCCAAAGTGATGAACAGTTAATGATGAAAGGCTCCAGAAAGAGATTGTTTTAATTTCTGGCCATAACGTGCAATTTTCAGGCCATTGCTCAGGGTGTGGGGAGGAGAGCACAGGGAACGGAGAGAGGAGGCTGTATTTCAATATTTAACAAAACATGGTTTAACAGCATCGCTGACAGGCACTGTACTTCTGGTTCAGTGATGCTGTAGGGGATGTGCAGCCCTTTCCTCAGACCCCTCTAAATTCATGGCAGATGTAACCAGTAAGCCACCCACCCAAGGCTTTGGGGGACGTCACACCTAACACATCCCACTGTTCTCCTTGGCTTACAGCACCCTCCAAGCTGTCCTCTTGTTCTCCCAGTGAAAACCCCCCTCACCCCTCATGGGCATGAGGACACCAGCTGATGGCATCTTGCTCCATCCCTCTGTGTTGTGCCACACCCCGGTCCCTAGTCCCCAGGCTACCACATCAGTTCCTGAGAGAGTCCAACACCTATTTGTCAGCCTGTGATTGCTTCATCCCCTGAAGCACTCGTTTTTCTCCCATTCTGAAGGCAATAAAAGTAATGAGAAGAATGATTGTGCCATCTGCTCCCCAAGCTTTTCACCTGCGCTGGCAAGGCAATTCGTTTCCTTGACTCCATCACACACCAGCCCCAGGGCAGCAGCACGCAAACCCAGCAATCTGGGTGCCTTTCCCATCCCATATGGGCTTTCCCTGCCACAGAGAGCCAAGCAAGAGGTTCACAACTTGAAGAAGAAACATGAAGGTCCATCCCTTCTCTTGGAGGGACAGAGCAAGGGGTGGTGAAGGCGCTTCTGACCTGGAGGTGAGGCTAACTCTGGCTCTAAACTGCTTCATGGTTTGGAGCCAAGATGACACCAATTAGGGGTGTTGCATACCCCAAAAGCCATGCCAGTCATTCAGTGTGGTGCTTTTAATCATACCACAGGAGTGCCCAGAGAAGGGTGCGGATATTTTCCTGCCAAAAAGAAAGGATGAACAAAATGGGCTCAACAAGAGGAAGAGAAAGGTCAAAAGGATTTTGTTCTCTCAGTGGGGTTGGCTGGAAAATCAATGAGGAAATTAAAAGAGGGAAGAAAATGATCTGGCTGGAAAAATCAGGCTGAGATTCTC
>NW_010271377.1:78617-80709 GCF_000690775.1 Eurypyga helias
AGCCCCTGTGGAGCAAGGCTGGAGCAAGGCTTGCCAGAGGAGCTGCAGGTCCCCACAGAGCCGGGCTTGGTGACAACAGCAATTTGTGCTTATCTGGAGCACTTTGTACTTGGGGCCAAAGTGCCCTTCGGCAAACGACACCAAAATGTCACAGTTTGCCCTGTGAATATTAACGCACTTGACGAGGGGCAGCCTCAGATGCTGGGAGTGGGAGGACTTGCTTGAGGTCAGCGGGAGAGAGGGCGGTTGATCACGGTGTGACCCTTGGCATTAGCTACCAGCTCACACTTCCTCATCCATCTCTCGGAGGAAATGAGAGTGATTTTTTCCACCACCTCCCCCCTTGTAGCTAAATGCAGAAAGATGTATTGGTTCAATCTAAAGGCAGAGCAAATAGTCACAGGGCCTTGGCTCCAGAGGGATTTTTTTGTTCTTTTTTATACCAACTAATTACATTTAAACAAATTCTCACTGTTGAGCTTGTTGGGAAGTGTCAGCTCCTGTTTTTGTCATCTGGCCTCACAACTCTCATTCTGGCTGAGTTTGCCTGGCACTTTCATTAACCTTTCAGGGCATTTTGTTTATGAAACGGTGAAACAAATGAGCAATGTGACACTTTGCCTGAAGTTTCAGTTCAGCTGCACTTGAATTGGCTGGTGCCCTGACTTTTGAAGTGGTCCAGTCTCCATCCTGCATGTTTATCTATGTCCACTCATCCCAAAGCTGACCCTGGAGAAAGACAGAGGTGCACCATATACAATCTATCTATGTCTCACTGTATATGTTTAGGAAAATCAAACTATCTCCTATGCTTTAAGTGAAAGGCAGGACTTCACCTTACTCCAAGGCGTATGGACTTTTGTGATGGGAAAATGAAGTTACAAGGTATTGTGGGGATCTCTCATACTTCCTAACAGTAGGCATCTAACTAAAAACCTCGGTGAAGACCTTAGCCGTCTAAAGGCAGAGAACAGCGGGGTGAGAGAGAAGTAAATGGCTTCAGAATCACTATTTTGTGTCACAGGAGACAGGGTAGAAGGACCTTGAAAAATCATTGAGTCCATTTCCCTGCCTCCAGGCAAGATCAGCTCGACCAAAACCACTCCTGACAGATGTTTGTCTTATCTCTCCTCCAGAATTTCTCCTGCTGCTATTTTAATCCCATTATTTCTTTCCATGAGAGCAGTGTACTTGCTCCCTGTGCAAAGCTGGATGTGGATTGATGGGGAGAGGGATGTCAGGAGCAGGACATGAGCAACAGCTCCATGGAGCCACTAGCTGCAGCTCTACAGCCCATTACTTGACTGCGCCTGAAAAGAAGGGCTATGGTCTTGGAGCAGAGCAGTAGACAGCGTCTATCTACAACTTCATTTCAGCTGCTAAAAATACGCAAGAGCTGAATTTCTCCTACATATTTTCCCCCCTTACAAGTCAAAAATCCTCCTGTTAATGGACTGTAATCTCTCTGCCATTCCTAGTGGCAAATAAGTGGCAAGTCTCAAAGGGCAAAGGAGCTGACTTCTGCTACTCTTGTTCTTGCAGATGGGAAGCATTAGCCTGACAATTTGAGCTGCACAATATGTTTTACCCTGGGAGGAGAAGGCTGTGCTGCAGGAACAATACCACTAAAACTGCAAAGCAGTGTCAACCACCGACTCAAAGGCTGAGTGCTGAGCAGGGAGAGCGCAACGTCCTTGCTGGTGCTCAAGCAATGACCTGATGCACCACTGTGCCTTTTCATTCACCCCATCCGTTTGCCTTCTCCCCTGTATCAGCTCTGGCTCCATCAGGGGGGTCTCCTGACCAGCAAAGCCTTTCTCCGAGGGCTGCAGTCATCGGAGGGGGTACCAGGCCATTTCTGCACAGAAGGATGGACTAGAAGTAATCCACTCCAGCAAGACATGGAGGCAGACTTTTGGCTAGAACCCAGTTTTTTATTAATATCCCAGGCTGGGGGAAGGGAAAGCTGTTCTTCCTTTCATACAGAAAGTGCTGAAAGGAGGGAGAGAGACACATTTCTGTTTGAGCCTTCTGCAGCCTTGAAGGTCTTGCTGCCCTGGGGAGGGGGGGGGTTTCTTGTGTGTAGGTTTGC
>NW_010271377.1:80740-105376 GCF_000690775.1 Eurypyga helias
GGTGCAGGGTGATGTGGATTGACTGTGGTAGGACATGTGTGTAAAACGCCTTTTTCGTTATATATGCTGGTAGGTGGAACTGAGAGGAAGGGGAAATTTGTTCTTTGCTTAATAATTTGTTTTTGATCCTACTTTGTGGGGACACCTGATTCCTGGGATGGCAAATGCTCCAGCCAAAGTACAGGAACTGCAGGATTCAGGCCAGTTTGGGGGGTTTTAGGATGCAGACTAGAGCCATAATCTCTGCTTTGTCCACAAGGTCATGGCATGTGGTCAAGAAGGGGGGTTTCATCCCCAAAGACTGCTCAGCCCACAGCTCCCCACAGGGAGAGTTCCAGTTTGAGCATCTGAGCTTCAGCTAAGATGCTAAGTTGCTAACCCTAATAGCAAACAACACCCCTCTGCCAATTATTTGTTTTAGGACAGCCAAGGCACCCCAGAACCTCCATTAGAAAATCTAAGTCCAAAACTGCTAGTGAAGCAAGGGAGGGTTTGGGTATTTTCAGAGACATTAATAGCAGCAGAGATGTGTAGGGTAGAAACACTCAGTCCGGCTTCTGAGGACAAAGTTTGTTATTTAGGCCTCCTTTTTTAACCTCCCCTCCCCGACATTGAAGGTAGGGCTCTAGACTATCACAGATGACATCATTAATTTGGATTTCAGACAGCCTTCAGGGAAGATTGCTGGTGTCAGCTGTTTTTTTTTTCTTCACTACTAGACAAGCCAAGATTTAGGAAAGCCCTGAGGGCACAGCAGGAGGGACCAACTGCAAGATGAAGAGTTTGGCAGCCAGCTTGGGACGGACAAGCTCACGTGCATTTCATACAAAGAACACTCAGTCCTGGTTTGTCTCCAAGCAGCATAAATCAGGCTGACACTGGGAAGAGGAGGCATCCTACCTTTGAGAAATGTTACCCTCATTCCAGGAGCATCATATCAGCTTCCCTCCATCACAGAGACTTACATTTCCCATGGTAGCAACACCAGTATTTTGGAAGCAGAGATGCTGCTTTCCTACTCTGGGAATGCAAAGATGACACAGCAGGAGGCATCTGCCTCATCTGCTCCCAAGGGATGGGAGCTGCCCCTTCCCTCCTGCTCCTCTTGAGTGCCCTTTCTTTCATACCTCCTGTGTGCATATGCTCCTCTTTATAGGACTTCTGTGAGATTTAATTTGCTTTTCTGAGGGATCAAGTCTTTCTTCACTTTCAGTAACTTCATATGATTAACCAGTTCGAGTTTTCATAATGCTATAACTCATTCCGCTGATACATAATGGGTTTTTGCTGCAGTGAGGTTTTCCCATACAAAGAGCATTTAATCTAGGCTTAATAAGTTCTTCCCAATGGCTAATGCCTCACCTTTATTCCGTCATCTCCAGCAGTGCAGCACACAGTGTTCCCCTGCCAATGAACACGAAAGCCACCATGGACCAGAAACTCAGCGTCTCATTGAGCAGCAAACAACTGGACCCCAGCCAGCCAAAGCCCTGAATTACCCAGACAGAGAGATATAACAGTTGTGCTTGTAAATAGCTGGTAAGGAACACACAAAATGGCTTTTTTACCCTCAGAAGTCTGCAGAAATAGGAGCACATTTTCTGCAACTGCATGCCCTTACTATCTATGGCAGGAAAGGGACATATCCTGGACCATGTCTCAGCTCCAAGAGCCTGAAATTGTAATGAAAGCTGGTTTGAAGGCAGTGCTCACTGGGTTGGGAAGGGCATGTTGCCATCCCTCATGCTGACCCTCAAGATCAGCAGCTGGAGAAAAAAAGGGGAAAAGGAAGTTTAAGAAAAGGATATTCTTCTATTCATTAACCACAGTGCTGAGTTTATTCTCACCAGGCAGCATCTGTGCTTAGAACCAATCCCTGTCCAAATACAAGTAAGATGTTTGCCTTACGGACTTGTTAAAGTGATAGAGCGCCAGACAGTTCAAATGAAACAGCCTGTGTGATGGTACTAAAGGACTCTTGTTCGGTCTTTATCACAGGCTTTAATAGCTATGATTCCTGACCCATCTCCTGACTTTTACATGATGCCATATATACACACACATGTACACAGAGTTTCTCTAAGGCAAATCCCTCAAGTTCTTGAGAAGCAGCTCCTGGTGCTAGAGAGATCCCAGCGTTTATCTTAAGCATCACTGCCATTGGAATGCCTTGTTATCAATTTGGTTCTGTGTCAAGTTTTTGTTCAGTTCCAAGACCAAGAAATCACCAGATAGGTAGGAATCCTGCCCAACCTGCAGTTCTGATGCAGGCTGGATTCCTAGAGCTGGCTCAAGGCTATAACTCTTCTCCTGATTGCAGGGGAATGCAATGGCACTGCTTGGCACAAGTCAATATTAAAAGCAAAAATTTGCTCTGCCTGTGATGGCCCATCATACTGGCAAAAAGTTCCTGTGCTCAGCAGTGCGTGAAGATTGCCATTTCTTGCAGCAGAAAAGCTGCTTCATTTCCCAGGAGCATTCCCCCTCCCACCCTGCCCACTTTGTTCTCTCCGAAAGGCTCCCACATCACACCACATCACTGCCCCAGCCCTGCCACCCCGCACCCCTCAGTCCTTCCAGAGCAGAGGAGATCCGCCGTGGTCGGCGAGATGGCTCTGGGCTGTCCTGCTCCCACCGGCTCCCCAGCTCCGATGGGCACCAGCACCCGCGTCGGACTGCTTGGACCTCTCACCTTGGCCCTCCCGGTCTGTACACACCACTGGATCCTCCAACCCCGCAGTGTACCAGGCATGTTTCCAGACACCCCCTTTTACATCACACCAAGATGATTCGGGCCCCTGGTCTCTATTTAGGAGCCGGTTATGGCAGTGACCATGTTATATATTTCCCCCTGCTTCCAGAGGAGTACAGCTCTGCTGTCTTCTCTGACAGGGCTATAGCCCTCCTTTCCTGAAATAAAGGAGTCTGCTTTCCTGCCCTGAGAAAACAGCACTGACGGCACACCGAAGAGGTGTCACGAGATCAGATCAATCCGCAACACATAACACGACTTAGGATGCGCCTCTAGTTCAAGTCAGAGAAGGCAAATCCAGGAGTTAGATAAAAAAAGGTCACCAAACCAGCAAATTACACTTGTAAATGTGCGTTCAGACCTGCTAATTCAGCAAATACATTCCCAAATCAGGCAACAGCAGGAGGCAGTGGGTGCATGGGACAAGAGAGTGTGATGGGTCTAAGGGATCTCAGGAAAGTCTTGCCAAAAAAAAACCCCACCAAAACCAAAAAACCCTGAACTGAAGCACTGCAGCTCCAGCCCAGGTCAGTGCTGACCCACAATCGGCATGAGCACAGGACAGCAATTGCTGCTGCTGCTTCACATTGCCCCACTGCTCCTCAGAGCATCAGCTTCTGATGCTGAGGGGAACATCCCAGAGAACCAGTACAGCCGTACCAGACAGTTTGGCAAGATCGACGACTTCTGCTCTGCAATAACCCCACAGCTGGAAGAGAAGGGTCCTGACACTACTATTAAATGTCCTGGAAAGTAGCATAACTAAGAGAACAAAGTATGAAAGTCGAGAGAGAGGCTGTGAGAAATATGTGCAAGGAACAGTCTATTAATACCTGCCTGTAGTGCCATTGGCATTAATCAGCGCTAATAATCCCTCACTGTCAGGAGCATTTCCATTCACCCTCTAATTTTAAATAATTATTATAATAAGGATTCTGCTACAAAACACTAGAAACAGCATCCTTGTCACTAAAACTGTACCTAGTAATTGAAAAACAAACCGGCAGAGAATCTATCAACCACACACGCGACCGAAAAAGAACATTAACTACCACACTGCAAAGCCCTTCGCTTGTCATAATAGATTAGGTGTTTCATTACACATCCCGCCGGAGCCGCAAACGCGCGGTAACCCAGCTAGCGCGTGGGAAGGGAAGGCCTGAAGGGCCAACAGCTTCTAGGGAAATCGGGTTTGTGCCATGCTGAAACGAAACTGCTGTCAGAAGGACTGGCCTCACCTCCCGCTTGGAAACCTGAGAGTCATTTTTTGGGGTGTCTGGGAAACCACCCGCCCAGCTGCACGCAGCCCACGAGGGTGGAAAATTCTTGATGCACATCAGCACCATCCACATCTGAGTTAATTTTGTGCACTGATTTTTCTCTCACTTCATTAATTTCATCTTATGGAAGAAACCAGAATGTCCTTTCCTTCGAAGCCATCACCGCTGTAATGGGGCTGTAAGATTCATGGTGCTGGAAACCCTGGGCCAGGACCAGAGCAGCAGTGCAAGTCTAATTAACACATGGAGGAAAAAAGGCTCTAATTTCCCTGCTCAATTAATCAATTTTTCAATTAGATAGCACACTGATGGGTGGGCAGACAGCCGACAAGCGGGACAATCAGGAAAACTGAGTATGAGCTCAAGACCTGTTTGAGTCCATTGCCTCTCCACCCCACAAGCCAGACCCCAGCTACCCAGCAGACCCACTGACCCCCCCCAAGCTGCCTTGTACAGCCACCACCTCCCCAGTGAGCATCTTTATTGACATTTTCCAGCTGCTCAGTCGTCACAAAAAGAATATGAGAGTGCAAACAAAGCATTTCTAGGTTGAAGCCAGAGAAAGAAAGGGCTGGAAACCCTTCCCCATGGCCACCTGGACCCCTGCACCAACCTCCCTCACCCCACCACTGCTCCACCTCCACTGTATGATTTTCAGGGCACATGCCCTGTGAGGATGTTGGCTTATCTGGGAAAGGAATAATTTTACAGTTCTAAAACAGGTAGAGCTGAAGGGGAAGGTGTGGTTGCTCTCTACTCCTTCCCACCCTGAGAAGCCTGGATGGAAAATGAAACCAATTACATAAAAACAATACCTCAACATAAATGAAATTATTTAAAAACTGAAAATATCAGAGAAAAGAGAGCAGTGGCTGTAAAAATCACTCCCTACAGAAAATTGTGTCATTAAAAATAACCACAGGGTCTAATTTTCTACCAGTTCTACCAAAAGCCTGTAAGTACTTCCCCATGTAGCACAGCAACAACATTACTACATCAAGAACACCCATCCTTCTCCTTTCATTATGAATGGCTGTGAAGCCCAGAGAAGATTTTCCTTCAAAAGAGAAAGAAACAGAAGAACCCAGAAGTCTCAGCCCAGTTTCTCTTTAGCTTTCCCACAGGCTCAGCTCTGTCTCTAAAGAGCTGCTGTTTGTGTGTCACCAGCTCCTCCTCTGCATTTTATTGTCCTTGAAAGTGGGGACTCCTAGCCCTGGTTTAAATTTATTATTGATAATAAAATAAATAAACAATCATTGCAAAAAGCCCTAATACACTTTCGTGCTTAATTTAAATGCACCAATATAACATTTGGAATAATCTCATGAATAGATGCAGGAGCTAAGATCACGTAAAATAACATCAGCAAATTATCTAGTTGCCGACGCAACTTTCTGATAATAAAAGGCAGCTCAGGACAATTTACCATTGTTTAACCTAATTTATTTATCTGCACATAATCGCAGTACAGCCCTAGGGGAAATACAGAGGGGGAAATAATTGGAGTTGATTTGTATTTGTTTGCTCTGAATTGGAACAGAAAATAAAAAGGTGGAATATTTTACAGAAAATCATTCCAGAAAAAAAAAAAATCTCTTTCGAGGGAGCCAGTTTTCAGCTGCAAGTTGCCCACCTGGCTGGTTCTTCCACAGGCAGAAAGCAAAGCAGACAGCAGCCATCCCAGTAGGCACCGGCGAGCTGTCGTTCCCATTCCCCCAATGGAAAAATCCATTCTTTTTATTCAATAAATCCATTTTTGCTGCTGAAAATCATGGCTTTTATGGAAAGGCTATTTTCCTATTAAAATGCCAACCCAATCTGGAAATAACAGGGCAGGCCCCACTAGTGAGGAGTTTGAAAAGGTTACAGAAAGTCTAAAAGCGATTCAGGAAGCATGTGGCCCCTTCCATGGGAAAGAAAATACATCATTTCCGAGGTGAAATGAGAACACCTGGACTCTGCAGATTGCCAGACTTGTTTTTGGAGGCAAGCAGAGAAGATGCATCCCTTCGCCTGTGGCAGGGGGGGGAGATGTGATGCATTCTAGATACCGGCTTGCGAAGGAGGCAGGGAAAAGGCAAGCTTGTGATGGCAGCGTTCAGCAGAGCCAGTGCAGCCAGGGCTTTCCAGGGGAGGGAGAGGGCTGTGCGCAGGATTTGGCCTTGGTTTATAGCTTTATAGTGCCCCAGTTGTTTGCAGGAAGGAAGGTCCCAGATGTGGCAGCTGCCAACACCAACTCAGCAAGTTGCTAAGGGATAGTCTCACCTTCATGATCCCTGAATCCTAGGAGGTTGCCTGTACCCACCATGGCATTTGAACTGATTTTCTCAGGGAGAGTGCAAGAAAGGATACACCCAACTGAGCAGTTCAGGCTGGACTTGTTTCTAGACCCAGATTAAATTCAGACTGAGAAAAGCTGGGACTGTGCATGAGCCCCAGCAAAGCAGTTGGCAGTGCTCTTAATTGCCAAGCTAGAAATATGGTGACAAAACCAGAAAAAGAATAAAATATGACTTGCAATTTTGGATTACAACTTCTACTGGGCTCCTTCCTGCATAAACCTGCCATGTGAGAGTATTCATTGCACCTGAGCTGGAGGAGATGCTGCCAAGGCTGACAGCAGAATCAACAGGAGGACCAGTGGAGGAGTGGCTCTTGTCTCTCCTGAGACAGTTGGACTCTCCCAAGCTCTCCTGGATTTAATTCCACTGCCACAGCAAAATCTGCATGTGCAAAGCAGAAAGTAGAACTTCAGAAGCTCTTTGCTTTCTACATAGAAAGAACCCATCTTTCAAATAAAAGACACACACACTTGAAAACCTGATTGTTTTGCTAAAGCCTGGCCTTATTGTTCTCATGAAGATGATTTCAACCCAGAAACAAGTTTCCTTACCCAATTCCCACGTCACTGCTGATCTTCCCTCCATCCCACACTCAGCCCCATCCCAGCACGGCTGAGGACCAGAGGGGATTTGCTCCTTGTGCGGGCAGGGTCCCCCTCTCCCACAGCACGCAGCTTCCCTGGAGCCCCACTTCTGCTGCTCAGCCCTGCATGTAGGGACTCTGAGCTGTAAACCCTTTCCATGGCATGTTTGTTGTTTTCCTGCCTTTGTTATCCATTTAACATCTTTATACATCAGAGCAGCCTATTTATAGTTGCTTTCTCCAGGAGGATCTGAACAGCTCCTTTGGCTGCAGCAGGATCTCTTAGCCATAGGCCACATCAAGCAAACAAACAAACTGAAAGAGATCTGTCTTTGTGTTGTAAATAGGGCTGCTCTTTTAACTCTGTCTATAGCTAAAGCTGAGCAGCAGCAAGGAACCCAATTCTCCCAGGAACTCTCCACCTCATATATGGAAACAGAGAGTGCCTCGCATTTTGCGAGCACTGGACTCTTTTCCTTCGTGCTTTGGCAAGAAGGAGAAGCAGCATTTCATCTCCAGACCAAGACTGCAATTAATGACTTAATTTGTATATAGTTGCTCAGATTGCTTGGGCCTAATTTTTCCACTAGATGGACCCAATCCCCTCTCAGTGTCATTTGCCCTGTGCCACGAATGGGTAATGGAGCCTCCCCTGGGAAAGGTCTTCCCAACCAGGAAGGTACCAGTTGCACAGCACAGCCCTGGGCAGTTCTGACATGCAGGGTTACAGCATCCCAAAATGTGAAGTCTCGTAAATTCTTCTTTTTGTCCCGCACCAACATCAAATCTACAGGGAAATGGTTCCCTTCGGTTCTTTGCTTTAACTGAACATGGGTAACAACAATCTACTTAAATGAAGGAGCCAGAGAACAGTCCTGCTCCATGCAGGCTGTGCAGGAACACAGAGCCACTGCAGGGTGTCCCCAGGGCTGCCTCCCACCTGCACTTACTGAGCGTGGCAGAAAAAGAGGGATGCAGATCCCTAGCAACGCTGCCATCTGCCTTATTGTCCTCTGTCATCCTGGTCATCACGTGTCCTTTTCCTGGGAACATCTCCTGTGCTGTAGGATGGGTGTCCATCTAAACAGGACAACAGTCTCTCCTGCTATTGGCACGTAGGTAAGCTACCCAGTTGGTATTGCTGCTCCCCCATCCATCCGGGAGTTACAGACGGCTTGCCTCTTCAATATTTTATTAACCTCTGCCGCTATCTAAAATCCCCAAGCAGTTTAGTTTCTGCTTTCCTAAATCTACTGAAATAGAAAGTTTACCCAGAGTGATTTTCAACCAAGATGACTCAAGACAGAGTCCTCAACTGAACTCACTACACTCTCAAACGTAAAGCCATTCTGAGCTCTTTTTACTTGCAAGTATAGATGAAATAAAAGGACTGAGCTCTCAGACGGTTCAGTTGAGCACAGTTGATCTCTGCCAGCGGGGTGGCTGGCCCCAACAGTGGAGACTGCTGAAGCTTTGCCAAATATTACCATGTGCAAACATACAACTGACTCTTGTGACCTCCCAGGTCCACCAGAAGAAACCAGTGGTCCAGGGAGGATGTGCAACCTCACTGGCAGGTAAACTCCAAGGTGCTTTTGAGTTTCTTAGAGAAAAAGAACCACCTTTTCTCCAAAACACTTAAAGAAAGCAACTCACTACAGCTAATGCCTAATTCTCCATCCTGAGCAGGAGTTAGAATATTTATATTCAGCCACATTAAAATTAAGAGCGGGTTTAATAGCCATGCTTAGTTTAACACTGCCAAGGGAAGGTGGGTTGCATTTAAGACAGGCTCGTGAGCTTGAAGCCTGGCACTGACCCTTCCCCCTGCTCACATCTGCTCAGAGCCTGGTGGGTTCCCCTTCTAACCACACAGGTGACTAAGGCACAGCAGCCCACTTTCCCACCGAGGAGGTGACATTTCCCTCTCCCTTGTCACATCATCCCAGCCCTGGAAAGCAGGCAGAAGGATAGATGATGGGGGCAACTTCCAAGAGGTCTAGTTTATTCCCTGCAACAGCCTCCAGAAGCAAACCCCACACCCAGGCTCTGGGGAGAATGGAATGAATGAAGGGCTGTGCCCTTCAGACACGGTCCCCCTGGTCCCGTGGCAGTGGCTGCCCAGCCACACGGGTGGCACATGTTGATGGGCTGCTCCAGGGAAACTGAGGAAGGGAAGCAAAGCCCTGCAGTCACCATCCCGCAAACAGCAGCGACGCCTGGTACTTACCGGAATGCAGGATTTCCCCGTGTGCCTGACAAACAGCTCCAGCTCCTTGGTCAAAGGCAAAGTCCTCCCCAGGGGGAAATATGTGCCCCACCTGGGGGTATTTATGGCTTTGGGCAGGTGGACTCATCAGCCTTCTGTCACACCCATCTCATTTTCACCTGTTTCACTTGGCCACGGGGGCTGTTCAATTAGCACCTTCTCTGCAGGGGTTGAGGGTGGGGGAGCAAAACCTGGCCAGCACAGGTTTAACCCTTCCCAAGCCAGAAAAGATGGTGTGAGACCACAACCAGGGAAATTCTCTTTTCTCCCCATGTCCTGTAGCATGGTTGTTTTGGGACTGTGTGTACCTCCGTGCTCATGGTGATGGTTTCCCCAGCTGCAGAGCAGTTTGAGTAGCTGCAGTCCCCAGCTAGCATTCACTGCTTGAGGCAATGCTTATTTTCCTACAGATTCACCCCTCTGTTCATCAGACAGGAGCAATTACCTGCCTTGTCGGACTTGTATTATAGCAAACAGAAGGTTTGATCCAGAAGGAGCTCAATCACCCAGACCTTCCTGAGATGACTGGACAAAGAAAGGAATTGTTTTATTTCAATTATGTTGAACCTAACAGTGTAAGATTCTGCATAGTGGCTGCTGATAAATGGTAATGCATTAAGGCCCCATAAATCAATCTCCTGCAACCATCTACCCACATCTTGAGCACTGCCAACAGGAAGAAATGTCATAGAATCATAGAATCACAGAATGGTTGGGTTGGAAGGGACCTTAGAGATCTTGTAGTTCCAACCCCCCTGCCATGGGCAGGGACACCTTGCACTAGATCAAGATGCTCAAAGCCACATCCAGCCTGGCCTTGAAGACATCCAGGAATGGGGCATCCACAACATCTCTGGGCAACCTGTTCCAGTGCCTCACCACCCTCTCTGTGAAGAATTTCTTCCTGATATCTAATCTAAACCTCCCTGTTTTCAATTTGTACCCGTTACCCCTTGTCCTGTCACTACAGGCTCTTGCAACATGTCTATGCAACTATGGCAATTTACATTCACTGGGATGCTTTAGGGCACCCTAAATCACCTAATCTTTATATGTGACTCGTATACACATTTACAGACATACTTTTATAGTGAGAACCTCTGTCTCTTCAGCTGGATGTTAAACTGGTGTGAACAGAGCACCCAGAGCCCGAAGCAGCTGGATCCCCTGGTTCCTCTTGACAGCTGTTGGATGTTGGTGTTTATTGGCATATCTGCAGTCACTCCTGTACTGAAGTTGCCACCGGTTCATAGACAAGTAGATTACCAGGCCACTGACTGGGATTCCCTATATAGCAGAGCAATCTGGCAGGGTGTGCTCAGCCCCTGGGCAAGCACAGCAGCCTGCACTGCTATTCTAGAGCAGCTCCACTCGGCAAATTTTCCCTGCAATAATTACCTAGAATCCAGAGCTGATCAGCGAGTGGGTGACAAAGCCCAAGAAAAATACACAGCTGGAAATGTCCTACTGTGTCTGGTTTCTCCAACTTGCATTATAATCCTATATCATACTTTATAATGACTAACCCTCCGGCTGTGTTTTCACTCCTGAAATATATTAATGTCAGCTTCTTTCCTGGTCCCAGGCATTAAAAGCACTGCTGGATTTGAACTGTAATCCTTGATGCACAAGTGTAATCCAAGCAGGACTAGTACATGTCTGTATAACTGGCCAAAATACCAGATTAAAGCAGCAGCATCTGCCTCACAACAGCCTTTGGAATTCCTGTGCTGTTCAGTGCAAGGGAATAAAATGACTCACTGGTTTAATTTTCAGTTCAAACGAACCTAAATCCCTTTTTCTCATCTTCTTGCTGAATTTTAGGAAGGATTACAGGGAACTTTTTGGCCACGCTCTCCCTCCCCAGCACACAGGTACTAACATGCCTGGGCTAACTCTGCAGCGTGTCCCACACACCCCAGAGACACGAGCCCCCTTCCCCAGCCCTGCTCTCATGAGGGGGGGTGTGTGTGCACCAAAAACGAGAGGCTGTTTGTTTGGCACCTCAACATTTCTCCCAGGTTTTGGGTCGGCAGGAGGAGGGATGCGTGAGAGGTGCCTGGAGTTTGGGGAGGCTGCAGGGCCGAGTGGAACAGCTTTCAATTATCACAAGTCTCAGTCACGGTAATGAAAACAGCATCCTGCTGAGCTGCAATCGCTACCAGCAAGGACAACCTCCTAACACAGGCAGCAGCCTGTGGTTCCTCTCCTGCGTGGCTGCGTAGCCTGCCTAGACACGAGCCACGTTGGGCTGCAGAGAAACAGATAAAAAAGAGGACAAACCCCTTGAAGCAGAAGAAACGGGACTAATTTACACCAGTTGAGGACCTGACTGTTGGGCATCATGCTCTTGCTGGACGTGGACACTGGTGGCTGTTGTGTGGACCTTTAGGACCAGTTGTCACGCCACGCTGTCGGCATTCACGTGTTGTTTGGAAGTCTCACCTTGGAAAGCTCATGGATCACTGTCTCTGCTCCAGGTTTTACTTCTCCCAGCTCAGATGTTATAACCCAAAGCCCTGGAGCCAAGTTGCTCGGTTGTCTGAGCACATTGTCCTGAACACTGTCCCCTGTCAAAGGGTAGTTGGAGAAGGACCCATTTGCACATCCTCATCGAAGTCACTTCTTGTCTTCTTGCCTGTGCTCCTCCCAGCACCCTCATTTGCAATTTGCACATGTTTCTGCTCTGTCTCCCTGGACCATAAATCACATACCCAAGAAAGGCAAGCTGGGCTGACAGAAGACATCAGCAATAAGCCAGATAAGACAAGAGATACCATGGCAGCAGAAAACAGGAGAGTGCTTTAATAACAGCATCTATTTTATTTATCATGCCATCTAAAAGTTCTCGCTGTCTGTGTCTCAATATTCTGTGCCAGGGGACGGGAGGGACAATTGGCACGTAATAAGAGCTGACCTGAGCTGTTGTAGAGAGCTTAAATGAAAGACACCTAGGAAAGAACCCGAACATTAAAAAATAGTCTAAATAATACTGTTCTTCTGCTCTTGCCTTGTATTTCTCAAATCTTTCAGGGCTGATACACACTGATCCAACTCCTCTGCTGGATCTGTCTCCCCATTTGGGATTAACACCTGGGATGGGGTGGTTGGATTCTCCGTTTTACTTAGTATTAGTATTTGCACTGAGGTCAGATGAGTGTGAAATGTCACCACAGTGACCGAGGGTGCCTAGCAGTGGCTTTGCCTGGGAGATCACAACGCAAAATGCCATGTAATGATGACCAGACTCCTCAGGCTTACAAACCTTCCTAGAAGGACATGCCGTGTGTTGTCCTAGACATACTCTTCCAAAGCATTGCCCTTCCTCAAGCTGTGCTGCTACCTGGCACACAGCAAAGTGGAACAGGACCTTCTAAATATAGAGGGTATGAATGGCTGCAGGAGGTGAAAATATCCTGGATCCATCTATCTTTGCAAGGGAGCACCATGGGGATTTCATAATTAAACTGTGCATATCCAGTTGCTATGGAGCTTTTACCAGTCCCTGTATCCATCATCCAGAGGAAAATGGGTCAGTGTAGCTTTCTGTAGTCACCGGTTCCCAAATCTGGTTCCTCCCTCATAGACCAGCGTTCCAGCCCATCACATTGGCAGAGGTGGCCACCGTTTGCACCAACAGCCAGGCTCTGTGCTGAGCAGGGACCTCACACGGGACTCAGCAGAATTTGTAGCTCCCAGTCTCACATCCATAACACGGCCAAGCCTATGGGAGTCTTCACCATGTCACACCAATGTGGTCAATCTGAACTCAGACCTTGCAAAGACCCGTAGAAAAATCAGGCTTAATTTTTTACATCTTCAGCAGTGTCTGTCCCAGCTTACAAAAAAAAAAAAAAAGTGGGAGAAAAACCAGCCTTGCTGAAGACCACAGAGCAGACTGGTTGCTGTTTCTCTCCTTCATTTTCTAGCCATAAAATTCCAATTTTAGACAGGGATGTTCTTCCTGGAGTTAATCTCTCTCTACTTACATTAATTTTCTTTGAAAACCAGTCAAGAGCCCTGCCACCCTGCGAGTCATTCTTTGAGAGAGTTGGTATTACAAATAAAATACATACCAGACACTTCCTTCAGACTGCTTTGGGAAATAGATGTGTGTTTCTTGATCACCTTTAACTAGGTTTATGTAAAAGGTCAGAGCAGCTGTGTCCTCCCTGGGTCCAGAAGAGGAAAAGCCAAACTAGACAGCCGAGCAGCTGTCCTCAAGGTGGTTCTGACCTTATCAGATGTAGGCAATGTAGGAAAGCACATTAAAAATTACTGCTGGTGCAATTAGGCAGATGCCTCTGAGACTGGGACAGTGATGACTCCTGCACAGCCCCCACGGGCCCGTGATGTGGGCTGGAGCAGCATCACCTCCAGAAGTTGTCAAGCAACGAGAAGCAGTGGGGTATGTGTATGGATTACAGGTTTAATTATAATGTCCCAGTGCCACGTTTGGAGCAGTCACAGGGATAAATTATGGCTTACATTCAACGCAAGAACTTTCTGATTTCCTCTTTTTTAATCAAACCACTGGAAATTAGCATGTTGCTATCTCAAAAATACGGTTCTTGGCAGGAAAGTCCACCCTGGGAGCCAGCTGCCTCCAGCGAGGGACAGCCACCTCCTCCTGGGCACTGGGCACTGCCACCCATGCCATGAAGACAGGCTTCTCCAGGGCAGCAGGATGGGACCAGTGTGGTCCCCCCATGGGATGAAAGGTGTGGGCAGGGACTCTTCCCATTCCTTAACTGTTGGCTCATGTTCGCCTCAGGACAGAGGTAGAACCATAAAAGCCCTCATGAGCACTGTGCGTGGAGGGGAGATGCTAAGGGATTTCTCTTCTCACAAACTCCCAAGGCTCCTGGCCAAGGTGGTAATTTATAAAGCTTGTTATGCCATCAAAACAAATTGGCCGGATGCGTCGGAGCGCCACAGCTCAACGCACAGCAAAAGCCTCTTCCGGGATGTTAACAGCAAGAGCTTGAAAAGGGCCATAAAAATAATGATCGATAGTTTTACGGTAAGGAGAGACTTCCACAGGGAAGAGGTGATGCATGTGCACATCCAGCAGCTGGGGAGAGTCAACCTGGCCTCGGCCACCTGCTCAGGCTGGGAAAACCATGTTGAGCAACCACCAGTGGTTTGCAAAGCCTGAGAAGATGTTGGGGGACAGGGCAGATGGATGTGGAAGGGGAACACCTGCAGCCCTGTCCCAGAGCTGTGGCATTTCAAAAAAAAGAGCTGGATAATTCCCAACCCCAAGTCTGGGCCCTCCTTAGCACATCCCTCCCTCCCACTGCAGGACTAAGCCAGGATCAAACCGCTCTCTGAGCAAAATGCAAAGTCCATTTAATGAGGCTTAATTAAAACACGGGGACTGGTGCTGTGTCCTGCAGCTGCAGGCACATCAGCTTTGCCATTAGTACTGGAGGGTGCTGGCAATCAGAGCAGCACTCTCAATTACTGTTTTTCTTGGACTTGCTGTTGTTTTTCACTCTCTGCTGCAATGGGATGCAGACTCCATGTACCCTTTGATGGAGCTGGAAACTGGCCCCTCTCTGAGTTAGATTTGGAGGGTTATCAAAGACTTGGTCTACCCGAGACACAGCTGAGCTGCAAGGAAAGAGAAAGTTACCTAATTTTAATGTAAAAACTAATACTGCAACAGAAAAATACATAAATATCCCATTCTTTGATACTTTCTAAACAAAGAGGTGGTCCCAGAGGTGAGCTCCAGCCCTGCCAGAGAGGAGAAAAAGCGTATTGTGCAATTCTGAGATTTTCCAGAGCTGTTCTGTGCTCCTGAGGTTATACCTTGTACATTTATTTATATGCCGGTGACTTAATTAGATGTTCTTTTGTCTCAAGTGGCAACGAGATGAATCAGCACTCTCCGTACACGTGCAAGGTCTCTGCTCAGGGCTGGCTCCCCGGTGTTTCACAGCCCCATCCCTCCGAAAAGCCATGGCAAGGAAGGGGGTGCTGTGCTCACCGTGGCCCAGGACCCCAGCCTAAAGCTCCCAGTGCTGCGATTTCTCAACGTGCCTTTGACAGCACTACCACCAGCGGTTAAAAGCAAGGGCATCCCCATGCTATCAATTGCATCTCAGGCTGAAGAAACCCAAGCCCTGATGTGTCCAAGGGATGACAGTCTCGCTCAGGGGTGTGAGCGGAGCTGGTCCTCAGATACCTCTGCTGAGGGATTCACCATACATCAACTGGAGCTTATGTCACTATGATTTGTCAGGCAGAACAACCAGAGAAATCAGACAAAAAGGCTTATTGTGATAAGCTTTTACTGATTATCCCAGAAGAGAGATCTCAGAAGATTTAAACACACACACATCCCCCCCCATCTTGCATGACACCCCAATTCCCAAGCTCTAGCAAGTGCTGGGGGATGGTTCTCACCTTTCAGCACAAATGCATCCTCGGAGGGAGCTGCAGAGTAGCCCTCCTTGCAGGGCTGAAGCCATTTATCCGATACTCCACTAACAAACCCAGATAAGCACCTGCAGATGCTTATGGTTGGGCTATCCACACCCTGCTCACCCCACACCAGCCCAGCTGGGCAGGTCACAGCCTGCAAAGTCACTCTCAGGACCTGGGTGAGGTGAATCCAGGGAACATTAGGGTGCTGATGTGCCCCAAGGCATGGGTGGATGCCCCATCTCCCCTGGGGTGGTATGTCACAGCAGGAGCAGCAGCATCCCAGCACTGTCGGTGTGGCTGCTGCAAAGGGACCCTGACTCGACGCTGAATTTTGCTGAACTGATTTTTTTTCCCAGCAGAACTAGTCTCTTGCTGTAAGCTAAGCCCACACGGTCATGCTCAAAGTGATGCAAGTCTGAATTACAAAGTTTTACATATTTCCTCCAGTATCTGGCTTCATTTTTCATCAATGTTTTTGTATGACATTGCCAATATCATATTATAAAGAAAACACATGACTCTCTCAGCCAGATGTCTGCACTCCAGCACATTCATTTGCAAACAGCGGATTCCTCCCAGCTCAGGAGCTGTGCTGCCCACCCAATTCCTGTGCCAAGGAGCACAAGGGGTGTGAAGCACCCAGCAGGTGCCGGTGCCCAGGGTATGGTGCAGGATTCTTCCCAGTTCTCTCTTCCTTTCACTCGGGCAGGATTTTTTGCTAGCAGATGGGAGTGGGTTGCAGCATTATTTGATTGCTACCTATTTATGGCAGTCTCACAATGTTCTGTCCCACCAGGGCAAGAAGCCGTTTGCAGGGGTTTGGACGTGTGAGTGGGAAGTTGTTATGAGTTGCGTTTCTCCAGCCCAGTGATTATGCAAGAGACGATGGGGTGTCCAGCCTGCAGCACTCGCCGGACGCCTGTCCTGCAGAGATGGCTGTTAGAGGGGCAGGGAGGGCTGTGACAACCCCCAGCAGTGTCTGGTGGGACGTGGTGTCCTGCCCGAGGACGGAGGTGACAAACCACCCCGCTCCCCCCAAACCCAGCTGCCAGGTGCCTGCATCGCTCAGCACTTCACGGGAGTTGTAGTCTGCTCCTGCCGCCTCGCTGTCCCCAGCTTGCTGCCAGACTTTGCTCCTCCAAACGCAGTCAGGGCCAGGGCTTGGGCAAAGCCTCTTTGCATGTGGATTTTCAGTGAGAAATTGTGATTTAGCAAGGAAAAAAGCCCGGTTAGCCTTGCCTCGCACATGCTGCCTGCTGCATATCCCTTACAAACCAGCCCTCCTCAGGCAAACAATCCCGTTACAGAGTTAAACGGCTCCCCAGGGCAAAAGCTCCTAAAATAATAACAGAACAGTCCACACTCCAGCGCAGGCGTGAATTCAAAAGGACTGGGGCTCCCCAGGCCTTTGCGTGGCTCCGGGTGTCCCCTGCCACGGGAGCCAACCACGGGAGCAGCTCCAGCCATGCCCAGAGGCGATCGGGAGGATTTGACAGGGACTCACCTCGCTCGCGGCCACGACGCCTGGGAAGCCGGTGTCAGAGCAAACTTCTCCCTGTACCTGGGTTTGCTGGTGTTATTACTTCCGTGGCAGAGACCATATGATTTATTGAAGCTTTTTTTATTTCCCAGTGGTTCATCCAGTGCTGTATGTGCAGGGAAGATAAACTGTCTCATTATTGCCCTGATCTCTAATCATGTCACATTTTCAGTTGCCTTGGGGTGACGGTGACGTGCTGGCATTTTGGTCTGGTCTGGTGCAAAGTTGCAGAAGGCAAAGGCAGGGACAGGGGGAATGAAGAACCACCCACTGCAGTAGAAGGTCATGTTTGAGACCATCTGAAGAACCTGAAGGTGCACAGATCCATGGGACCTGGCAACATGCATTCATGGGTCCTGGGGGGACTGGCAGATGAAGTTCCTAAGCCACTATCCATCATATTCAGGAAGTTGTGGCAGGCTGGTGAAGTTCCCACTGACTGGGAAAGGGGAAACATAACCCCCATTTTTGCCCCATGGGGTTGGGGCAATCCCAAGCACAAATTTATGGCCGTAACACCTCTGGTGCCTCCCATCCCTGGCAGGATTTTCCCTTCTGACAGCAGCAGCTCCTCCTTGGGCTGAGGTGCAGCGAGGGGTACGAGATGGGACGACGCTGTGCAGGGGCACAGGCTGAGCATCGCTGCAGGCTGCGAGCCTCTGGTCACAGGGTTGCCTCCTTACCTGCCTACAAGATGGTATTCGATATGTAGGGCAAGAGCTCCACAGAAAACGCTTGCGGTTTTTTTATGCTGTCATTAAGCAAGGGAGTAATATGACCAGATGCTCTGAAAGAGACTGCTGGATTCATCAGTGAACAACAGAGAAGCTGTAATGATTAAACATATTAGAATAGTGAAAGACAACAGAGGATTAATTTCAGCACTTAATTAGAGTACTTCTAATCTTCCCCTTCATCACTATTTTCCATCTCTTTCCTTCCTTAGTTTGTCCACATGTGCTTCCAGAGAGCATCCTTCAGGGAAGAGGGAGGTGTGAGATATGCCAATGTTTATTTTAACAGCTCCTTTTTTAGGACTCTGCTGTGAACACGCTCCTCCTGTTGAACGGGCTTGTTGCTATGGGATAAAGCGATCCAAGTTCCTTGGTTCTGTACTTTTTCTCCTCTCTGCTTACATGCAGCTCTCATTCTTCACTGCAGGACACCCTTGGGTGTGCTGTCCAGGCACCAGTGTCCTGGCTGGATGATCCTAGAGAGTGCCATGCCCCTCCATTCCCTTCATTAGTGCTTCATTAGCTGCCACTGGTTTTATGCCCTCATGGACTTCCAGCTACACCTGTGCTGAGACTCAAACCAACCCAAACCAATCAACACCTACCAAAACCAACCAAACCCAGGGGGGTCCGGGCTCCTGCAGGGAGCAGGCAGAGCCCCAGCAGTCTCTACAGTGCTCCAGGACTCCAGTGAGGATTGGGATAGGTGTCTGATGTAGCATAGTACTTACAATACTGATTTAACAGATGGGAATTGCAATATTAATACTGCATTTAATATTTAAAATGCAAAACATATTAGAGCAACACTCAGCTATCAGGTCCAGTAGCCTGTTTCCAGCAGCAGCAGCAGCGACGGCTGCACGCTTTTGGCAGGGAGCATTACAACTCCTACCACAGTCCATTAGATCGCATCACCCCTGGGACAAATTTCTTCCTGACCCTTAGCAGACAAGCATCCCAGTGCACGAGGGCTGACTGTGCTCCCGCAGGTTTTATCCCGTCGGGTTTAAACAAAGAGGCTGGTTTTATGCTGAAGGCTGGAAGGTTTTGCAGCTCTTTATCCCGGCTTTGTGTGTGTCCCGGGGTGGGGGGGGCTGGGGTTCCTGGCTCCCAGCACCGCGCTCATCGCTGCCGTAACGAGCGGAAGCGTGAACATCTGGCAGGCGCAGAGCAGCTTCTATTCGCTCGCATTATGATAACACAGTAACGATGACTGGTAATTAAAAGTCTGACAGTCTTTCCTGTGCAAAAACACCGGTTTATTGAGTTTTTGAAAGAAAGTGTTATGGCTAAAATCTGGGCGCAGAGCCCTGTTCGTTTACAGCAGCTTACCCTCCTCTGTCTTTACTGCAGCAGCAGCTGTGCCTCAAGCACCTGCACTCGAGCGGGGCCTGTGTCGGTAACGCGTTGGCTGCATCGGGATGCTCGGCAGAAATTTGGGATCTCATCCCACAGAAAACCCTGCATTTCCAGAGGTTGGTTTCCTTCCCAGGGGTTTTGAATCTAAAATCTGCAGAGGAAAATCAGCCCCAGCCCTGTGTCCGGCAAACACACAGACCCTCAGACCTGGCATCATCATCGTCATCATCACTGTTGTCACCCCAGCTGTAGCAGAGGATTGCAGCCCCGTTTTGCTCCATTCACAAGTCCTGAATGCCTCTGGCCTCTGCTGCATCAGTGATTTGGGCTGATTCTTCCTGCCCTTTCAGGAGAAATAATAAGAAAAAAGAAATGTGGAAGTTTGGAAATATTTCTCTGCTCCTGTCTAAGCTCTTCACTGTGCAGCCTGCACGTTAGCAGCTGAGGGCTGCCAGCTCTCGAGTGGTGTTTGCAGGAAGAAATCTTACTTGAGAGCACAAACATTTGTGCTCAAAGACTGCGGACCTAACCTAACACCTTCTCTTCATACAAACTCCTCCTGAACTGCAGGACTCACCCAAGTTTCATTTCTCAGACTCCTCCCAGAGCCACCCCGTGTTCCCCAAACGGTCCCTCTCACCACGGCACTCCAGAAAGCCAGATCTGTCCTTTCATCCTTCCCCCACGTCTCTTTCCAGGTGATCCCATGCTTGTGCTTGCTCATCCTGCCAGTCATGGAAAAGAAAGCCAAGTGTGTGGTGCCACCAGAGTACGTTCCCTGGACCTTGCTCCAGCAGCTGAGCACGGCTGACTGCCCAGTGCTCAGGGCCAGGATCACTGGCAAATTCGTGCTCAGCTGCTAATTTAAAACCCCAGCACAGCTATTGAGACTCACCCTCGTGGCTTCACATCGCAGAATTGCAATAAAACTTTAATTGAATGCCTCCTTCAAAAGGGGACCTCCCTGAGTTAATGTCAGTCCCTCTGCGTGACCCTTCGCAGCCACAGTATGTCTGTTTTATTATGGCACGCCATGGCCAATTTGATGGGAAAAGGAGAATGCTCAGGCCACAGAGAGGAAACGCTTTAACATTCATTCAAAGTGACAGTGCCCTGGTGCAATATGACTGGTAAATGCTAAATTGCCACAGATGGCAGATTTATGTTTCCTTTCCCCAAGGTCCCTTGCCTGCTTTGCTGGGGGCTCGCTATGTGTGTCTGAGGAAGGACCCACATTGCTGCTGCAGGTGCTGATCTGCCCGTAGACACCTTTTTCTTTTTTTTTAGGTGCTCATGCTCAGAAAGTGAAAAAATAAGAAAGTATGCACGTAAGGGTGCAAAAAAATGATCCTGAAAGTGATGAGGTTTTAAAAGTCAGATCAAAAAGCCAAAGGGAAGGTGGGAAAGAGCTCAGCCCTTGTCCGTCGAGGGGAAGATGATTCACTGCAAAGCAGATCCAAAGCTTGGAGGATGCTGAGGGCCAGGAGAGAAGGAGCAGCCTGTGAACAAACGCAGTAGCACGGTGGCTGGAGATGGCCCTGAGCCCCTGTCCGGGTGTCAGCCGGTGGGTGGGATGCTGCCGCCTGTTCCAGACCAAAGCTGTTTCCCAGTGCCATTTCTTCCTCCCCTTGGAGGATGGCAAAGCCATGAAGCCGCTGGTGCCTGGCGTGGCCGTGGCTGCCTGCACAGCAAATTCCTTATATAACCACCCCTTCTCATTCCTCTTCTCATTCTTTTTTTGGTTTTATTTGACAGATTTTCATAAAAAGCAGCGTGGGAATACAAAGTGCATGTTTGATACAGATCAGCTCATGGCTTTACAACATCCCAAAGAACGTAAGTACCATGCTCTCACAGGTCCTTGGCACAGGCTGGGAACAAAAGCCCAGCTCGGTGCTGTCATGGCTTGCGCAGATCCCTCCTCACAGCTCTGTCACACACCAAAGCTGCTTCCCTCCGTGATACGTGTTCTCTGATGATGATTATACAGCAGACTCAAAGGCCATGAAACTTATTCTGCCTGAGAGACCTGGGGACTATTTCACACGAGGAAGAAGCTGTCTGGGGTTAGTTAAAGCTCAGCGGGCTGGTGCCTGTTCTGCTGCAGACAAGCTGCATCCCTCCTTTATACTCAGTAGATGCACGTGAAGATGGCCATCCCTTCCAAATGGCTTGGGAACCATTTTTAAGAGGTTTTAAGCAAATCACTTAATCCCTCTCCAGGTCAGCAGAGCCATTGCTGCTCCCCTTGCTTCACATTGGCTCTGCAGATTTAAAGAAGAGCTCGGCCCTGGCGTCATCAACCAACTAGCCACCTCCCCAATCTTTTGGCCACCACAGCAGATCGGCCCACAGACTCATCCAAGGAACCCAGGCGAAGCCTGCGCGACTCAGTTTTGAAGGAGAGACCCATTTTCCTTCTGTGTGCGTATCTGGTAGCTGCACTCCTCCAGCTAACAGCTTGCGCAACACAGTGACTATAATCCATGCCCATCTGGCTTTTATTTATTCATGATGAGCCTGATCCTGCAACGTGATGTTGGGAGGAGCTGAGCCTTGCTAACTCCTTCTTCACCCCTGCAGAAATGGAGCGTCTCAGCACTTACCATCATCTGGTAGGAATATATCCAGGGTAAATTAATATAAAGAGGGATGTGTATATTTGTTTTTATAGTGCCGCAAAAGTGGAGTTATTAGGAAATCAGTCTATAACTGCCCTCTTAATGATTCTTACTCTTCTGCACTCATTCAGAGAGAGTCAGCTCTATTGTATCAGGTATAAAAAAAGCAGCTTCGTTGACATGGTTTATGACTTTATTAAAACCAAGGATTTTATATTAATAACTATCAGCTCCTCAGTTATATTTCCCCAGTGAAGAAAATATGTGTATTGGTGTAGGTCCAAAGCAATTTGTAAACACAAAGTATTAAAAGGCTCAACAATTCTAAAAAGTTTTAATTGGAAACTCAACAAATTGCTTTGCAACATCTTAATGCTTCAATATGGAGCTCTCAGATAATGAGGAGCTAATTAAGGGGCCAGGATTCATTTTTTTATGATAACTCTCTCCATATGGGCTCTGCATTCGGTGCTTGCAGAACTAATGAAGGTCAGAGAAGTAACAGCAAAGGAAGAAAGGAAAATTTTTAGCTCTGGGTGTTGTGATGATGCTAAGCAACAGTCAGTATTTCTGCCTGGGTTTTAGGCCAGGTGCTGAGCGAGCTTCACTTAATTCGACAGGACAGTCTGAGGAAGTGCTATCGCAGCTCTAAGCTGCATTTCACAACCCACTGCTGCTCCCATGGGCTTTCACCTGGTGGGAGAAGGATGAGCTTCTGTTTCCCTCTGTCAGCCCCAAAAGCTGGGCTCTGCCCCGCACACACAACCAGTTTCCCACGTCGCTAGACGTGGCCTGGAGAAGGAGGGAAGTGTCATGGTGACGAGGCGCAGGGAGCTGCTTCACCTGTGGTCTGAGTTGGCCAGACATGCAGCCGTGCTGGAGGGAGGCACGTGGCTGCATCCGTGTCCCACCGTGCCCAAAAGCTGGGCAGGTATCCTCTGGGGTGGGCATGAGGGCTCCAGGGAAGGGGGCTGTCTCGGGGAGAGGAACAGGAAAGGACCATGGCTTGGTTAAGTGTGAGAATGAAAGCAAACCCCACCAGATAGCCCATTCATCAGGTGTGAACCAGCACTGGTTCAGCCGACTCGAAGCATGAAGGACAGCAACACCGTGACACACAGAATTAGGTCTGTCCCGTTCCTTGCTCAGCTACGGACCTGGGACTCGGCACGGCTGGTGGGGCTGGGAGCAAAACCTGGGTTCTGCATCCAGCCCAAACCCTCGCAAATACCTAGTATAGTGCTTTGGAATGACTCCCTTGTAAAATATTAACAACATATAAACACACATACAAAAGTGTGGTCAGATGTTACTTCTCTGAAGTAACTCACCGACTCCCATCACTAAATTTGGACCAGCAAACCTCGTGCACCAAATAATTAAGTCATAGGCTATAGAAAGCAATCCGCTGGGATGTACTTGTCTTTGAATGGCTCATCCACTTGAAAAGTAATACATACCATTAAGTATATGACCATATGGCATCCATTTATAGAATATTGCACTACAGGCAAATAGGACAAAGGTACACCCCTTAAAGCACTTTTTTCATCTCATTAACTTTGGGTACATGTTACAGAAAAGCTTCTGTGTCTTTGTTGTGTTCAAGGACATTTTGTGCTGTTGAGTCTTGTATTAAACAAATTGCACTAGGAAAATTAGAATCTAAATGTAGCTGTGCCCTAAAGCAAACAGCATTATTTTGCCTTTCTGTAATTCAATTTAGTTTTGAAGATCAATATTTTGAAGCAAACGTGTTCTTTTGTCCTCAAATTTTACCTAATGACAAAGCTGACGCTGGGTAATTTGGTGCGTAAAGAGGCATGGCAGTGCTCCGGTGTGGCAGCGTGCCTGGCCAGGGTGCTGGCAGATTCGGGTGATGCCCTGCCACGTGCTCTGGTCTACCTGAAAGATCTCCCCAAAACCGGATGGTCTGGCTGACACAACCTCCATGAACACCCACAGGGATCTTAGAGAGGAAGGTCTGGTGGCCAGGGCACAGCTCCATGGCTTGCAGGTGAGCAGGAAACAGGGTATGCAAAGCCCAGCTGCTGGGGCAATGATCTACACCAAAAAGCAATTCAGCGTGTAGTACAGCTGACAACAGCCAGGATTCCAAACTACAGCGATGGAAATGCACCAGCGCACTCGAGGAGCTGTGCAGTGAGCTGGTTCAGGGTCTGCAGAAGCCCAGCCCCTCCCGTGGGCATGGGCATCCATCCCACTGATTGCAGCGGTTGCTGGATCCAGCTCTAAATCATATAAAACCAGCACGCTCCCCTTAAATGAGTTTGCACTGAAGAAATGCATTAATTAAATAGAAATGACTGCAGGTGCCGCACAGCTTTTTGGTTTAACAGATTGCTCTTGTGCATTGAAGATCAATACTGCTGCCAATTACGCTATGAGTCTCTAGCCCCCCTTTTTCTTAGCTTCTTGGAGGGAAAGCCACTGCTATGTATCGAAGATCTCCACAAACCTGGCAGTCCAGAGCCCTGGAAATACGGCGTGCTGCACAGAAACGAGTCCTCAGAGAGCTGTCCTCATTCTGGATACAGCCAGCATTTCAGTAAGAGGAGGAGTGCTGACACAGGGCAGCATCTCAAACCTGTGTAACTGGCTCAAACATCTACATGTGGAGGATTGTTCATTGCTTGTGGTTTAATCCAACTCTGGGAACCACATTACACCTTTTTTTTTTTTTTTCCTTTCCTCCTT
>NW_010271377.1:105407-106735 GCF_000690775.1 Eurypyga helias
CCAGCAGGGACCTTCTGCTGAGGCCAAGAGGTTGAAATCCATATGTGCAATTTGCAGCAGTCACCGATGGCTTATATTCAATTTCCTGACCTCAGTGATCCACGCTGCTTCCAAGGGCCCCAATGCATCCGCCTGCCAAGTTCGAAGGCTGAACCTCATCAGTGAATATTGCTGTTCACATACCACTTGGCTGAAAAATCATCATGCCTGGTGGTGCTAAGCACCGTCACCTGCTTCGCTGGTTGGAAAGGAGGTAACAAGGGTCTAACAACACCAGAGTGAGCCCCAGCTGCCTGCAAAATCCAGGTCAGGGGGCTCCTTGGGTGAGCAGCAAAGGCAGGATGGGTCCCTGTCCTTTCACCTGGGGGTAGCTGTGGCATGGGAGCTTGCTGGATACTGCTGTCCTTGGGGTGGAGGGAGAGATGGGACCCCACATCTCACACCAGGCAGTGGCAGCAGAATGAAGCCACTGGGGGTGCTGGGTTCCCAGTAAAAAGCCCTGCCATGGGGAGAACATATGGTGGAAGTGTGTAAGGGGAGAGCAGGGAAGTGCAGGACTTATTAAAGGTGGTTGAGACCCCTGTCTTAAGCTTGACAATATCAGGAGCTTTAGGAGCGTTCAGCTGGAAAAGTGCCTCGGATCTCCCAAAGGTGTGTCCTGAGGTGCTGCAGCATCCTGCAATGCCACAAGGACCCTGCTTTGGCAAAAGCAATAGGTATGATTGCACTGAGTGCTCAGACCCCGACAAATACACTTACTCATTATAATAAGCATCACAGTGCTAGCTGCTTTAAATGGAAGGAGATTTTTAGCAGTGTAAAGCTGTAGCAAATTCAGGATGAGAAGCACTCTAAGCATCCGAGAGGGAAAACGATCCAATTGCATCAGGCAGCGTGAGGCACCGCATCTCCAACTCCATTGAACACACAGACACGATTTTCTCCTGTTGTAGTATGGATATCAGATGCTGTCACCCCGTGACCCCGCTCCGCTGTCAGCCCCAGGCTGGGGAGGCTGAACCCAGCACCATGGGCAGTCGGAGCTCCCCAGCATCAGCAGCCTCCTTCGCTTCCCCTCGACGTGGACAGCAGCCACATGAGAAAGGCAGGATTTTGTCTGCTGGCAGAGGTATCTGTTCCAAAGGCAAACGGGAGGGCAGTCTCGCTGCGTGAGCCCTTCTCAGCCTCCAGCTCCTCGCTGCCTGCCCCTCCGGCTCCCAGCTGCAGCCACCCATCAGATAATACCCGACCGGCTGGAGCAAGTCCAGAGGAGGCCCCGGAGGGGCTCCTCCGCGGGGGGGAGCCCCACCCGGAGCACCCCCCCCCAG
>NW_010271377.1:107120-114926 GCF_000690775.1 Eurypyga helias
ATTCTATAAATACTCCATTCAAGATGTAAGAAAAGTCAGGGTTGATTTAACAAATGTTTTTTTTACCCAAAAAACCCCACCGTAATTCCGGTTACCCCTCCCCTATGCTGGGTCACTCATACAGAGAAGACAATAAACAAAGCAGGGAAGTCTCCTAATATTTTTATTGTTCCTTAGATAACTGTGGATAGTACAAAGTTTTCCTCTTAAAAAAAATTAATTACCTTCACACTTCCATAAACAGGGCTTCCCATGGGAATCTGATGCCACAGAATTTCCACAGAAGCAATTTCCAACCACCAAAATGCTATGTAGATAGTATAACAGTAAGAGAATATTCTTGTAATTATCAACATGAAATTGGTTATCTGTGTATAAGGGTGAACACTGATCTTTTTTTTTTTTCTTTTTAGAAACAAAACCATCATTTATTAATCCAAACTACATCATTGCATTTACAACATTCATTGCATAAACTGGACATACAAAGTTTTGCCACCTCTGGTAAATAACAGACATACATTATACAATATATTTGCTGAATACATAAGTTCAAACAATATGGGTACAACAACTTGTTCATAATACGTACTTAAACCATCGTGTTTAATAGTTACTAAGACACAGATCCATGAGCTACTTCGGGTCTCAGCACAGTTAATCTAAGTGACAAGAACACAGTTGAGAGACAGTAGCTGCAATGGAAAGCGAAGAAAACTAACCTGTGATAGATCTTGTTCAGACAGCGAGAGCTCCTCACGGGTCAGCTTTTTCTGCTTAGGAATACAAATCACACATCCATCACAGCTGACCGTGATGCTGGGAAAATGTCCATGCAACCCACACACAGAAGAGAGCGAGTCTCCCAAGGATAAACTTTCAACAGTCATTGCCTTACTTCTTTAGTATGTACTATAGGTTTGCTATCGGAACAGAAACAAAACAAAACCCCAAACTGAAGTGGTTCTTCAAGTGCAGTTCCAGCTGCAAGTACATGGTTATTCGTGAGTCTATAACACAGGGCCAGACTTCTAGAAATGTAGAGGTAATGCTGATCTCTCAGGTTGATGCTGAATAATCCTCCATGATGTTGGTCTTAATTTTGGCAGCTGTTTATATATTTACTTATTTAAAGTGTGTTTCCTTGATACTAGTATTTTTTTTAAATTAATTTCTCCCTTTTTTCCTTCTCTTTTTTTTTTTTTCCTAAATCAGTTTCTAAACAAGGATGGACTACAACTCGTCAGACCTGATGACGTGGAAGAGGGTGACATTGTAAAGTATTTGGTGCCCGTTGTTCCAGGCATAGAGGGCCCGATCCTTGGGGTTGTAGTCCAACATGGAAATGTGTGAGTACTTGTTTTGGAAGGGGATGTCAATGTACTCGTAGGTGGAGGCATTGGTCTGGTAGGCATAGTGCACCTTGGTGCCTCCCGAGTAGCCGTTGGTGACGTAGAGCGTGCCGCAGATGATGAAGGCCTCCCCGGCGCTGCGTTTCGGGTAGCTGGTGTTCCAGGTCTGGAGGCTCTGCAGGGTGTTGGGGTCCAACTTGCTGATGACGATGTTGCCTGCGTTCTGGTTGGTGGCGTAGACGGCCCACAGCCCGTTCTCGTCCACCATGAGGTCAATGTCTGAGTGGCCACCCCAGGCGTAGTGGTACATGTTGTTGTAGCCGGCATAATCCAGGCTGCGAGTCTTGAGAATGGTCTCTGTTTTCAAGTCAAACCTGATAATTATGTGGCTTTGGTATTTATTGAAATAGATAGAGCCATTGTAGACCACTTGACCAGTGCCCGACCATGGGTGAGGGAGACGGTGAGAGGTAAAATTGTCAGTATTCATGAAATCTGCCATGGATTTATATTCACGGACGAAGCGGTTGTTGTGGTAGCTGTCCATGTACCAGACCTGGGCGAGCAACAGAAACACATGGGGTTAGAAAACACCAGAGACCTGGCTGAGCCCTTTGCACATCACCCTAGAAACTGAGCTGGAAGCGAAATCCAGAGCAAGGCATCCAACCTGCTGGAAAACGATGCGTCCAACGCCTGCCACCTAAGCCCAGAAATAAACCCGATTTTTGGAACCCGAAAATCAGCCAAGATATCAATTAAATAGCAAACCTTTCCTGGGAGGAAACCTGGTATCTCCCTGGGAACCTGGGAGCTTCAGCTGCCTGATGGACACAGTCCTTCCAGAGGGCAATTACCATCGTTTCTCTGGCTAAACTCAGCATATTATATATTATGCTGATGCTGCTTTTGCCTCCCGTAAGCCCCGTCGTGGTAGCACTCAGTAAATTACACCAGCTGCTGTGCAGAACTCCATTAATTTGGCATGCCAGAGTGATGGATGCAATCGCTCATTGTCAAGGAAATTCAGGCAAAGTCCATATTGGTTTAAAAATCATACACTTCTGCAGCAAAAGCTGAAAGCAAGGCTGCTAAAATATAAGAGACAAAGACATCAAAATCTTGCTATTGGTAGATGGGGGAGAGATTTTAGATCATCTTGTAAGCACCAGTTCACTAGGGACACTGTCTAGACTCCTTAAAAAAAAGCAGGTCTTGTCACATGAAACCAATTCCGAGGCAAATGATAAAGCTGTGCAGTTAATATCAAGAAGAAATATCCAGCCAGCGAGTCACATTCTATACGCTGTTGCTACCTAAAAAGAAGATAGATGCTTTCTGTAGGAACTGTTTGGGAAGGAGAAAAGGTAAATTGCATAGCAAGAGGGAAACCTTTGAGGATGCAGGTTTGGGTAATGCTGTAGTGCAAACTGCTTTTGCAATTTTGTACAATCTGATGGTATGGTCTCTGCAATATGGCTCCAGGGTCCCTTAGAAGAGCAGACAAACATCTACACGCGGTGCATGTAAAGTGCTTTTGGCTGCTGTATGGGAAAGGCCGCGCGGGGTCTGCGAAAAGTCTGTGGGAAGCTTCAGCCCATCGTTACCTCCCTGGAAACACTGCAGAGGTGAGGAACGAACGCGTGGCAAACGGCTCCGATCTTCACAGCTCCGCCATGGGCTTGAGGGTGGCTGCAAAAGCACCAGAGAAACCCACACACGTCTCTGCGCCCACGGCAGAGGGGTGCCTGCAGCCTGGGAGAGCTTCTGCTGTCAGATGCGGCACTGGAGAGCATTCCTCGCCTAATGAAATGCCTGCGTTCAACTAAACCAGCCTGGGAAATTACAAAAAAAACCCCACCAGAAATCTGATTGTCTCTCTGCTGCTTCAATTTCATTATTTGGTATGAAAAAATTACACACGCCAATGCATTGTGCTCAGTTTTTAGAGAGACAGAGAAGCCCAGAAGAGCAGAACCCCATGTCATCACGCTGGGGCTGCAAGGTGGCAGGACCCAACGGCATTTCATGCTTTGGAGAAGCAGGGATTGATGGATAGCAACGTCTCATCGCACCGGCTGGCTTTGAGCAACCTTCTCCTGCCAATACACGTCCACCCCTGCACTCGGCATGCACCTGCTGCCGGGGCCCCGGGCGGCTCCTGCGAGACTTGCAATCTTCCCCAGTTGTGTTCAATGATTTCATGACACGAACAAACGACCACACGAGCCACCAAACAGCTCCGGGGCTTGGCGGCATGGGATGGCTATGATAAACTGCCCAGCTAGCCCCATCACCAGTTTCCCGCTCTGTCGGGTAGCCAATGTAGTTCACTTAATTGTGTGTTTCTAACAAAATTCCCAGTGGATTTATATGTTATATACACACACAGGCTTGTGAAACTTGGGTCCAGAGAAAACTGCTTGTCTATTCTCACAACAAAAAATACGCTGCAGAATAAAAAAATATTGGCATGGGGGAAAAAAATATTTTAAAATACTGGTTTGAGACAAAACTCTCTGAAGACGTGGGAAGATCTTCAACATTTCATCAACCAGCTTCAGCTGCAACAGGCCTGACTCTTCCTTCGCAGATGTATAAATCGTATTAGTGCTGAGGGATGCAGCAAGCACAGCCTGAAGGGGACAAGTCCTCTCTTGAGCAAAACACGATGTGATGTGGGCAAAGCCTTCCCATCCCACCTCATCATTAGGATCTTATTGGGGCTAGAGATGTTGTTTTGCTTAATAACTGTAAAATACGGAGGTGTCAAATTGGGGAACCAGTGCCAACCAGTTGGCTGCTGGAGGGAAGGAGCCCGACATCTCAAGTCACTGCTGCTTCATTGCTGCACATCCACAGGCAAATGGAGCCACTCCTGGGATGCTCCTCCGGAGCATCCCTCACCCTCTCTGAGCTACAGAAAGGCAATCGCAGGGCAGAGCTCTGAAAATAGCTGCCCCAGCACAGCCCTTGCCCGTGCCTTCATCATCTGCTGCACGCACGGGGGAATTACCATGCAGCCAAGCTCTGTAGTTTTTGTTTTGTTTTGCTGCCTGCAAATCCACAGCAAACACTCGAGATATTTTCCGTTCCATCAGTCATGGGAAGCCTGGATTGATTTTCAGCCAGTTATTGGCCTCCTACCTCCTTGGGATCAAAACTGAATGGTCTGAATGGAAAAAAAAAAAAAAAAAGACCAAACCAAAGCAAAACAAATCTCTCTCTGGCTGCAGTCAGTTAATTCCTCACAACAATGGAGGGGGAGGATGGAGCGCAGATGCAGTCAGGTGATATTATCACAGGCACTGGCAGCAGAAGAGCAGCAGGGACTGGGACTATGGGTCTCTCTGCTTGGCCTCAGCTCCCTGCTGGCTGCCAAACACAGACAACAAACACAATATTGGATTTTCCCTCTCGTGGGGGGACAGACCTCGCGGTGACATGTCTGAGACCACACACGCTCATCACTGCAGTGAGTTTCACCTGCCCTAGGCAGGGACCACTGTGTGGGGCTGCTCAGCTCCCTCTTCATCCTCCATCCCTGTGGCTCCTCAGCCCACTCCCACTGCAGAGGAGGCCAGGGAGATGGATTAGAGCCTTCCACAGGTTTCACAAGTCACAACCCGGATTTTGGTGCTTGGATGTAATGAGTTTTCAATGACCTCAGCCCAGTGGAGATGGAAACACAGGGATGAAGCTGTCGCGATCTTACCTTGTTCTCTCCCTCGGGAGCGAGAGGGTCAGTCATCCACGATCCAAACCTGGACCCCGAGGTTTTAATTGTGATCGGGTCACTTATTCCCGTCAGCTTGCCACAAGCTGAAAAAGAGTGCAAGGCTGGTGAGCACCACGTCAGACCACCGCCACGGCTCCTTTGGCAGCGGGTCTTTGCCAGCCCCGACACCCCGATGAGGGGCACTGGCCACCACCCACACCGCTCTGCCCACTGCTCTCCCCCCTGATGGGCAGCTCTGTTTTTATTTAATTATCAGTAATTAGGCCAAGAACAACTGTTGGATGCTTTTGTTTGTTTCATGCCTCTTCATAACGATTGTCCTTATCACACTGCCCCAAGAAAACAAGCTCTCCTGAACCAGCCATGCTGCTGATGTCGCAGAACAGAAAACAAGAGGAGTGAGCCAGGGTCGAGCAGCCAGGCAGAGAAATTAGCTGAATAGCTCTGCTCATTTCTGCTATAATAGAGTGGGTGCAGCCAAGATAAAAAGACAGACGTGTCTATTCCAGCCCGACTGGAAACAAGCATTTGTTACAGGTTATGCAAAGGAGAAAAAAAAAAAACCCAAGGTGAGAAATTATATGCAATATAAATCTCTTCCCTGCAAAGATGATTTACCAGCTTCTACCAGCCACCTTCTTTGCTCCCTATCGTGTCTGCACACTTAGGAGACACCAAGGAATTCACCAGCCCTGTACTGTCTTCTCCACCAGCCTGAGCTTTGCCAGCTCCGGGAGAAGAACCCAAAGGCAGCAGGGTGGAAGGCAGGAGGTGGGGTGTCCCGAGGGCCCCTCGGGAGCTGCCACAGGAACCCTGCCCAGACTCAGCATCGCCACAACAGGACATGCACCCACGCAGAGCTACGAGCCACCTTTGATGCATATTTAGGTGCTCCACACCACTGACTTCATGCCATTGAATTCAGTGAGCATGTCAGCACACTTGCAAGCTCAGCTAAGTGCCTGGCTGTGTTCTTAAGCCCTAAACATGAGGTAAAGCAGTGGCAACTCTCCCCCAACTCACAGTGCGAGCAGCTTATTTCCCTTCTGTGATTCTGTCCCCTGACACTGAACCCAGCATCCCTCTGGTGATGCCCGTGGATAGATGCCTGCAACACTACAGCCTCAACATCGAAGGTGCAGCCACACGCTGGGTTCCTATTGCCAATGAGATCCCCAAGTTTTAGCAAAGCTGCTATTCTGGTCTCCTGCAACACCAGCATTTCAGCATATGTGCACTAGGGAATGACAGGCCAAGAGATGAGCATCAAAGAGATGAGGATGCGGCAGGAGTGACTGAGGGCTGGTGTTGGATGATCAGTCGCTACGGGAACGCTCATATAAACCCAGACACATTCAGTGCAGAGCCGGTCCTGCAGCAGCATCTCCTGAGCAAGACCAGCTAAGGTCAGTAGCACCACAGGGACAGCCTCAACCTAAAGTTCAGAAGATGTGTCCTGACTTCTCTTTTTTGATGTGGAAGCTTCTGGCAGATCAGGCAAGAGGACAGTGGCGGTGCTGGGATGGGGTGGGTGCTGCAAATCATAGAATCACTGGACGGTTTGGGTTGGAAGGGACCTTAAAGATCATTTAGTCCCACCCCCTGCCACAGGCAGGGACACCTTCCACTAGACCAGGTTGCTCAAAGCCCCATCCAGCCTGGCCTTGAACGTTTCCAGCACACACACTGCTGTATCTCCTAACTGCTGCTCTCCTTGCCTATTCTCACTTTCCCCTTTATATTACTGATTATGGCCAGAGGACACATCCACCTACCTAAGCCCTGGGCTGTGGGCAAAGGGGTCACCTTAACCTGGGGCGTCAAATAAATGAAGAAATTCTCATTATCCACCAGCATGACGTGGCCAAGGGGACCATCAGTCTTCCCACAACCAAAAATCAGAGAGCTTTCCTGGCCTCACTGAGACACGACATATGGGAATTTGTCCTCCCGCCTGCCTGATGCATTCAAAACCTCTCAGCTAAGGAGAAGAGCAATGTATTGACAAAGGGATGCAAGCGGTTAAAATATTAAATGCTTAATGTCTTACAAATTCCCCTTGCAGAGGACCAGCCTTCCTCTAATCACAGACCTGTTCAACGCTGCTTTCCATTATCACAGCCCTACATTGCTGTCACTTTATCTCTTTCCTTCCATTTCCCTGGAGAGAAAGGTTGTATAAAAGCTCATTGATTAAAAAAAAAAAAAAAAAGCAGCAGCAGCTGATAAGGATAAACGAGTGTTGTTTGCAAGCAGCGAGGCTACGTCACATTCACGTTTAGCTGGAGGCACGTTCACAACAGCTCCTCAGCAATGCAAGAGGGTTGCTTTTACACAGGGCAAGGTGTTTTCTTTCCTGGTGTGTGTAAATCTGTCTTAGACACTCAGATGCAAGGGGAAGGTTTCAAATGGACCCTGGAACCCAATGCTTTAAAGCCCCTAGTTAGCTATGTTCCTGCAGCTCTCGTGGGCTTAACCACCCAGAGATGGACAACTGCAGCCTCTGTGATCCTCATCCACCCTCCATTCCTGCCGGGATGCACACCACACTAACGCCATCAGCTTTCTTCCTCCCTTCTATGGGGCCAGCAATCATTAAAAGCAGGAAAATTACTGGGGGCAGAGGGGACTCTGCCTTCTACCGCTTCCCTTGGACGTGTCGCAGCTTGAGCCAGAGCAGCAGCCCATCGGACAGGATCCCAGCGTCTCCCTGGG
>NW_010271377.1:114964-129048 GCF_000690775.1 Eurypyga helias
ACAGCCTCGAAGCACCCACCCCCAGCCCCTGCCACTCTCAGCAGCGCTCTCCTCTGTGGACGAGGAGCTGAGCGTGGGGCAGGGCGTTGGGAGCGAAGCTGGGGTGTGAGCCCAGATGCCCAACATCCAAATCCTTCCTCTATCAGACTCTACTGACTCACAATGGGGAGTTTTTAAACCCTGGCTGTGACTGCCCTAATGCTGCTGCTTGAGTGCCCTGCAAAACTCTCCTGCCCTGAGCAGCCCAGCACCCACGGGTGCCGAGCCTTGCACAGCAAACCTGCTCTCCCATTGGGATGGCAGGAGCGTGGATGCTACAGGCATTTCAGGTCACTCCAGAAATGTGCAACAGGAAAGCACGACCAGTGTTCATCCCTGAGTCCACAACGCAGGGGAAGCCTGTGAGCAGCAGGTTTTGGGGCACGCACAGAGGATCTGTTTTCACTCCAGTCTCCCCTGCGCTTCTCCCCAGAGCCCAGTCACTCCAGTCTCCCCTGCGCTTCTCAGGTCCCTGGACCTGTGGCCTATGGGGGCCGGTGTGTCCCTGTTCCTCAAAAACAGCACATATCAGCCTCTTCCTGAGTGACCTTCCAGGCTGACCCTGCCAATCTCCTCCGACCTGCCTTCCTGCAGCTCAGGAGAGCAACCACGAGCCACCACTTCCACACACACAGCCCCTTCCTCCAGCCACACAAGGAATTTTCCAGCAGGAGAAGACACGCTTTCCTCCAGTCAGTTAAAACAACTGCTACCATTCTCCCAGGATACTAACACCCCCGCTCCATATTTCTCCCAAGATTCAGCCCACGAGCGAGGTTTAGCAGCTCAGCAGCAATTTATCTGCCGACGCAGCCACCACACCGACACCAGCGCCGTCTCCTTCTGCTCCGGCTGCTGCTGCCACAGCCGAGCACCTTCCCAGCTTGGGCTTCCCATGACGCCAAGGTCTGATCCCCCCAGCATCCTACAGCCCTCAGGGAGGGGGATGGGGCTGGGGCAGCGGGATGATGACCTGCCCTTGTCTCTGTTGCCCAGCTGGGAGCCCCTCATCCCAAAAACATCTGGGACAGGCTGGCAGGGCTCTGTCCTCATCTCTGCACCAGGATTGTGGGCTGGGATTTTTTGCAAGAGTCAGGGAAAGCTTGTGCCATCAGGCAAACGTGAGCCTGTGGAGCGCAGCCGAGTTCAATTACCCCCCAGAATCGAGCAGTGCCAACCTCTCTGCTCCTCCAAGGCTCCTCTTAGGAACGTTAATGGAAACGTTAAAATCCCTGTATAAATAGTGATCTTTAAGAGTGTAAACAGAATAACAGATTGAACGTGCCATTATTGATTTTTTTTTCCCTTCACACACTTGCCAGGGTCAGGAAGTGTTTTCACTATTGATCCATCAATAATGCTTAGGAAACCCAAAATGCAAACCAGGACCTGGTCTAAGGAAAATGTTGCTGCACTGCTGAGCATCGGTTCTTCCCGGAGGATGGGGAGAGATGGACTGGATGGGAACATGGCACATCCCCTCCCTTTTTTCCTGTCCTGTGCTTACTGCAGCAGCTCCCTGAGCCTGTTCTGGGTGCTCTAAGCTGTATCCTGAGCTCTAGAAGGTGAACACGCACCAAGTGAGCAGCATTGCTGGCCCACATAGGAGCAAATCTAAGCTAAAACATGTACTTGAGATGTCAGTGAATTTCTCTGAGCAGGTAATTGGCAGCAAACAGCAATCCTCAGCAAACAGGACCTCATCGTGCAGCAACAAAGCACCTGTAAGGTTGTTATCCGAATTTAACTCAATTAACTACCATTTTCAGTGGTTTACACTCCAGAGTGATAAACAACATTGGAAATTCAATCCATGCTGTTTGCTGTTAAGTGACCAAATAAATCACCTTCCCAAGCGAGCAGCAAACCCTCCCCTTGTGAGACTCAGTGCCTACCTCCACGAGCACCCAGGGGTGCTGCAGTGCCCCGGGGCAGAAGCCCTGCCCTGACCCCACGGTCACAGAGAGAGCAAGAGAAGAAAGAAGGAGCGCAGCCAAAAAGCCCAAATGAAGCCTCAAAAAGACTTCAAAACCACCCTAAAAGTTTCTAGAAAAAGTTGCCTGCAAGAGCTTGCCATCCTAGCTCCCTCAGTCATTCTTACCTGGGTTGCTGCCGTGGCTGGGTGTCCCAGCTGCAGGACCTGAGCATGAGGGGGATGTAAAGAGCAAGGACATGGCCCAGAGCAGAAGTGGGTAATGGTCCAAGAGCAAAGTCTAATTTTTTGGAGCCCTGAATGGTTTGGGAGCAACTTCTTAAAGTCTGGCCAGGGTCTGTGAGAGGATCATCCCCGGCTCTGGTGGAGTCAGCCTGGGCTGGGGCAGCTCTGCCAAGGCTGGAGAGCAGCTGTGAGGTTGAGGACGGTTTTGTTTAAAGCACTATCCCTGGGAAAGTACTTCTGCAGCCCTGACTGAAATCCCTGGTGCTGCTGCTGTTCCTTGTCCCTATCACCCACAGCTCCTCCTCATCTTCAAGAGATGGGCTGAAGGCTACGGACGCAGCAAGTGGGTCCCTTCTCTCACCATCACACCCACATCTGCCTTTGGCAGGGAGGAATGAGAAAAGCCGTTTGCAGCGTAGAGCTGCCCCGTGCTGACGGTGCAGGGCTGCTGTTTGCTACGTGACCTTGGTCAACTGGATGCTCCTGGGCTGGTTCCCCATCCTTTCTTATCTCACCCACTGCAGGACATTCCTAGATGTCTGTATGGTCCCCACACGATAGAGCTCCAGATATTAGGTACTGCTAACAGAAAGCACCAAGTCATTACAACCTCAATCATTTCCATCCCCATTAAGCTTTCAGGGTGAAATTTAAGTGGGTGAGATCAGTCAGGACTTGCCCGCCACCCCCCAACCCTGCTGCCTCCCCCGTGCTTCCTTCCACCCTCACGGGTGAGGAGTGGGACGCAAATATGACGCGGAAAGCCATGGCACAACTTGCCTCAGCCTGTTCTGCCCCCGAACCAAACCTGGCCCGTCAGCACTCGTTAGTAAATGAGAAATCAGGCTCTGCCCTCTCGCTCAGCTGGGGGCATCATACCTGCTACCCAGGCAGCTCCCTGGGGCTGTCCCAGTGCGTGACCCGCTGCATGCTCATAGTCCAAGTACCTCTGAGCATCCAGCCTTACGTGGAAATTCGCTTTCCTCTCCGAGATTCCGAGTGAGAGGCAGCTTATAAGGGATGTACAGGGTAACCGAGGCCAGAATGGAAATGCAGGGGAGGTGGCTGCTTTCAGAAGCGTGGAGGCATCTAGAAACAAGCAAAAGCAACCCCACCAGCAGAGAAAGAGAGAAACAAAGCGTTACCTTGCCAAGGATAGAAAGCGCTCAGAAGAGATCTGATCTTCCATGAGGTTACCTGAGAGTGTAATTTCATATGTGCTACCAAAATAGACTGCAGAGCAGTTAATGTGTTTAGATTATCTAAATTGCTTAACAAGAAAGTCAATAATGTAAGTAGAAATTAAATCAAGCCAGAGCTAGGCCAACAAACAGTGGGGAGATCTCTCGCAGCTGCGGGAGGCAGTGCCCTTCTTCCCCTTTTCTCCACCCTCAGTTTGGAGTTGGGTGCTGGGTTTAGCTACAGCCGTGCCTCCCCACTACAGACCCACAAGCTTCAGCCAATTAATACTCTCCGAATAATGAGATTAAAGATGAATCTTTTGCGTTTTAGCATTGCTGGTTACTCAGCCTGATGGAAGGGGCTCCCTGATACCTCAGGGAATGGGAGAGGTGGGGAGGATTTATATCCTGCACAGGGCATAGGCCGGAGCAAACCGCAAACCCACACCAGCCACATCATGCTCTTCTCAACTGGGATTTCCAAGATGCAAAAGGAAAGGAAAGAGGGAAACCGAGTCACAGCCTGCACACACACACACACGCACGCGCTACTGACAGCGGCGCGCAGACCTCTGCTGATGTGCCAGGTCCGGTTAGCAAAAGGCTCGGCCATCGATGCATAAGCAAAACGGGTGCATGTCTTTGCTTTGCATACGCGTCGTTTGCAAGAGGCCCCGCGTTTCCCGCATTTCACCGTCCGTCCGCTTATGCAAACGCTGCAAAAAGTCACATGCCTAGTCCAGGGCCCGATCCTGAAGCACTTACGCCATGAGCAACATGGGTCATGCGAGTAATCCTCAGCAGGACTACTCCCAAGATCAATATGTTATTTATGGCATAAATATTTACAGGATTAAACCTGGCTGCGCGAGCCCATCCCTTACAGCCAGGCAAGGCACGAGGAGATGTCCAGCCTGGCATCTCTGCCTCCAGACGGGATGCGTGGTTTAACATCGATGGTGTTGAGCCAGTGCCACCATGTTGTTCTGAGCCTACCTAATTTTTGCATGCATGCACGAAGCCTTTCTTCAAGATTTGACACTCTGTTCTGAAGCTCTTCGTAGTCATAGGCGCCAATCTCTTCCTGGAGTTCGTTTAGAACTGACGTCAGATTCTGGACCTCCTCTTTAAACTGCAATACCAATTTTGCATCGGCTTTGTACTCTTCCAACACTGGTATCAAAGGCCTAAGTTCCTCCATTTTCGCTTTTATTGCCTGCAAGGTTAAAATAAGCTTGGTTCAGTGCTATGCGTGCAAAAATCTGCAACACTCTGCCTTGACCTGGTTGCTTCCTACGTGAGTGCAACGTTCATATCCCACAATTATTATCATTAAAATTATTTTAGTTATTATTTTGGTCCAAATGATGTATTGGAAAGAACATATTAAACAGGCTGCAGAACACCAAAATATTTGGGAAAGGCCTTTATTTGTCATTTTTAGAATGCAACATCTTAGGGTTACATGCTTCAGGTCACATACACAAAGAGTTCTTTTTTTTTTTTTTTTTCTTTCCAAAAAATAAAATAAAATAATATATATATATGCATTGACAAGGGTTTCAAACTATTCATGAAATGCATCTACAATTGCATGCAAAGGAAGATCTCGGCTGTGTGGTTCAAGGTTCCTTAGTGAGATATGGTGCTAATTTGGAAAATAATCAAAAAAATAAATGCATGGTGCAAAATGCTCTGTGGCCCTCTTTTCATGGTTACATGGGAGTGAACTGCTTCTTCAGTCACTGCAGCATTGAAAAAACTTGCTTTTAAGTTAGCCCTGTAAGCAAGAAAATGAAATACTGTTGAGGATCTAGCTCACTAACCTGCCTTATATAGATAGCCATTCATAACAAATACTCTCACGGAACTAAAGAGAAAAAAAAAGAAACACAAGAGCTCCAAACCACTCACATTTTAATGCTGGCATTAGCAGAAACAAAATGCTGCGGCTGTTGTTTCAAATGGTGCTTTGGCAGCAAATTAGACAAAAATTCCTTACTGTTTTTAGGCATGCTCTAAAGAACATAAAAATCAAAGTCGTTATCAAATTTATTTTGCGGAAACGAAGACTTTTTTTCCTTTTTTTTAATTAAAAGAAGGCCTCGTTTAAAGGCACGGGATGCAGCATTTTGTTAAAGATGCTTTGCTCCAGCAGCTAATGAGTAGACATAAATATGCATGCACCTACGCGTTAATGAAGCATGTCAGTACACACAGAATACCTGGTGCTGCTTAAACTACTGCACGCTGCCCAAATTCACAGCGCTCAGGGCTGTGACATCTGGCTGGCTGCTGAAGTGAACGGGATCAGAAATTGGTCCTCAGCCTCATTTCTTTCCTTCCCATCCCCTCCTATTTAAGTCAAGAGGCTTTCCCTCCTGCAGTTTGCATGTGGGGAATATATTTATTTTCTTATTTACTTGCACTGCCTGGTGCAAGCTCTCTGGCAGGCAAAGGGGAGGATTAAACTCACCAGAATGAATGGGGGGGCAAAAATAAAGAAGGAAAAAAGGAAACTCATGCTTAAATCAGAAAGATGGTCCTTACATCCAGACTGTGAGGCTAAATTTAGGATCCTGTGATAACTGGAGATAGGGAGTGGAGGAGGTGGAGTTGGTAGAAAGTTTTAAGAACCTTCTTCCCAGCTTTTTATGAGGTAAACTTGGTATTTAATGTATCATCTAAAAATATACTGCTTTACAATACCAGCCAGCTGGGCATCTGCCTGGAAATAAGGATGGGAATCTGCTTGGTGGCTCACCAGAAATGTCCCTAAAATTTCACTAGAAATCTTCTTGATTTCTTTTCTATCTCTATTAATCCAAAACATTACCAACATCTAACATTCCAACTACTGCTGACAGCCTCTTTTTGGCAATTCTATCTGTCCTCCATCAAGTTTGTGGAAGCTCGAGCATTGCTCGCAATGACGGCTTCATTTAAAAGGCTGATCGCTTTACTAATAACCTGTACGACACCAGGACAAAACACGTATAATCCATGGGAAGGTGCCGGCTCTGCTGCCAACACCATTCATTCCAACCTGGACCTTTGCACAGCCTTGAGTCGTGCAGTTTGCACGAGGACAGCTGCAATAGTTGTGATTTTGGGATATCTGGGGGGGTTGATCGCTTTGTTTGACTGCCCTGTTGCTACAATCACCCCACGGATGGAAGCGATTTGGTGACAGCTCGTAGTGATCTGCCAGGTGCTGCAGAAATGGAAACAGAGCCCCAGCTCCTGGATCTTCCCAAGAAAATTTGGAGGGAAACCCACCTCGCCCTGATCTCAGCTGCCCCAGGGTCTCCCTGCAGACCCTCTCTCACGGAACAATCCTACGCTGCCCTGTTTGAGGCACCCAGGGGGATTGTGGGTACGGGAACACACAGATTTAGGCTTTTACCCTATAGAAAAACATATTGCGGCTGAGGATGCGATGCCGTGACCTGGGTCTGGCCGTGCTTTGGAGAGGAGGGGGCTCCATGGGTGGGTGGCCGCCAGCGCCGTGTACAACCGGACCAACGGCTGCGTGAGCTGATGGGGACTGGGACCATGGTCCCGTGCACAGCCCGCTAAATCCCTAGCCACAGTTTGGTTAGCAGTTTGGAAAACAGACATACCTTAAACTGCCTTGCCAGATGCTGCTTGTGGCTTTCTTCCACTTGTTTAAATTTGGATTCCAGTCCCCTCATCTGGTTTTCCATCTTCTCAACATACTGTAGGTCTCTCTGAGTCCGCCTGTCCAACACCTCTATCGACTGGGACATGTTTTGCACCTGTCAAACGAGAAGGGACTCATTAAGGTGTCGCTTCACCAGCAGCGACGCAGCCCCGCCTGCATCCCAACGCCGAACGCAGACCTTTTCCTACACAGTCAACAAAGCTAAAGGCTAATCAGCCTCTGCATTATTTACTAGTTAATCAACAGCATCTCATAGTTTTATGACCCCCATGCTCTAAACTACAGCAAATTGGTTTCATAAACATTTATTCTGCCGCGCTGCAGAGAATAATTTAACAATCACACATGCAAATAAGGGTTGTAGTCGAGGCTAAAACGCATCACTCACGATGGCCTCTCTGAGAGGCTGGCATGGCACCCGCCGTCGTGCGAGGAGAGGCTCTTAGTCGAGCCAGAAGCACGTCTGACTACGAGAAACACTTCTGCTGAGGTGCACATTATCATTACTCCGTGTACGCAAGTGACACTTACTGATTGCCTAAGTGCAAACTTTACTCCCAGCTAGTAAAAACTTCATTATCCAAACAGCCCTACTGTTTATACAGCATCTGCCACAACAAATCCAGCTGCAGGTGAGGGCATCTGGAAACGGGGAAGTACGGCGGGAGCTCCCGCTCTGGCTGGCCCCACTGGTGCCTGCCCTCTCCGGAGGTTGTGCTGCGTCGGCATATTTTCCAGCCGACCGATGCCGCATCCCCGCGGCTCCCCGCGCAGCACCCATCTGGCCCTGCCGAAGGAGTGATGCAAGAAGGTTGGCTGGGCTCATCGTGAGAAAAAAAGAGCTGGAGGTGTAAGGAGGGAAGGGAAATGATAGCTACGCTGACCTGATTTTGAAGGTTGGCTGCCATCTGATTTATTAAGATATTCTCTTCTCTCATTTTTAGGCTAGGCGAGGGTAAACAAGCTCTGACTCAGGCACCTAAGCATCTATTTAGCATTAAGCAATGGGTGTAAATGAAGGTCTTTGCATCGGGAATGGCTGTGTTCGTACTGCAGTTTGGACATTACGGGGCTCAGCTGCCGTGCTACCCACCAAAATGTGACTGTCGGCACTGGGAGGGACGGTGCCGGTGTTTAAAATGAATCAGGCATCCCGGCGTGCTGCTGCATCGCAGCCCTAACTAAAGGCACCCTGGTTCAAGTCTCTTCATCTGCGGGTGTCTAAGCAAAACCCAAGTGCGAGCCAGCGCTGTCCCTGCAGATCCGCTCCCAGAGCCCATGCTGCCACATCCGCTCCTGTCTCCGTCCTCGCCAAAGCCACGCGCAGACAGGCTGGGACGGGGAAAGAACAGCGCAAGTGCAAAAGCACCTCCAGCAGATCACGCTGGGCTTCTGCAACTTACCTGGAGGGACAGAGCGAGGGGACGGCGGGACACCCGCACGCAGCCAGGTCTCGGAGGCTACTTGCTGAAACCAGCATAGGTCAAATGCCAACTTTGGCGTCTGCATCTCTGAAGGGATCAAAATGCCCATTGCTCATGCACAATGACAAGAAAACTATTACAGGGAACTATTAAAAATGTATGGACAACCTACATTTCAAAGGCCAACAGCGAGGAAACATTTTGTACAACCAGTACAACTGCTCCGGGGGTCTAGTAGTCTTCCTTAGCAAAGGTGAAGCTATTTTAGGTCTCTGAGTCCCAGCACAACACCCCGAGAGGAACCAGCACCCAACCTGACAACCACCAAGGACCTGCTCAGGGAGGTGCGAGGAGCAGGGAAGGGCAGGACAAGCCCCTCTTCGTTTGAAGAGGAAAAGAGCAGAGCTGAGCTCAGCCCGAGCCCACACCTCCCCCAGGGTATGTGAGCTCTCGGTGGACACGCTGGGTGCTAATGTACCTGGGCTGGATGTGGAGGAGTTTGAAGACCTCTCTCTCTACCCTGAGGCAGAAGACAGGAAATCTTAGACAAGCATGAGTGGTCTGCAGATATTTTTATCCTGGTTATCCAGTCTATTCTCCTGTGAGTCGAGCTGTATCTACATAGCAGAATTGTTCCAATGGGTTGGAATAGGAATGACTTGTAGGGATTATCGAAAATTGATCTCATTTATTCCACTAATGCCTAACTCAAATTAAAGACCAAGCTGTAAGTAATCAGAAAAGAGCATTTCTGTAACGATATGCCAGTATCTGACCCCGCAGGGCCTGAGCAAGGCCACGGGAAGGCTCTTTACGCTGCCTCTTGGGTGGTGGGGAGGGAGAGACAGACTCTGCTAGGAAATGAATCAGAGCCTCCTGCTCAGGCTTCTGCTGTGAATCACCTCTGGAGGAGTCTGCCTCTCCCCTGACTGCAGAGGAAAATAGCCTCCTCGCACGTCTCTAAACTGAGACGCCTAAAATTAGCTGCTGTGCTATTTCAGGGATGTGTTTTACAAGCCCGGACTCTGACTATCTGTTGCCCATATTGTTTTCAACCAGGGGATATTCTGGCCAGACTTGTAAAAGTCAGTCTCCATTGTTCCTGATCTCTGCGTGCTTCATCAGCTGAAGATCTACTTGTCCTCCTTCATTAGCATATTAAGCCCTTGATCCAGCAAAGTACTTTGGCACATGATTAGATTTCAATGAGACTATTCATAGCTTAAACCTAAGCATGTACATAAGTGCTCTAATGAACTGAGACCGAAGGATACTGTCTCTCCAATTCCCTCAGCTTCATCCATTAAGCGCTATCCTCAAACATCAGCTAAAATGCTTTTTGCCTCCGTTGGTGGAGCACGCACTCTCAACGTGAAACCTCATCTTCCATCAGGCTAATGGGAGAGAGATACCTGCGACTGTCTTGGGGAAAAGAGTTAGTTTTAGCATTTGAAATCGAAAATTGATACAAATGAAACTTCCAGCGCTGTTCTTGTCATCTTGTTTGACACAGAATTAAGCCAGAGTAACAGAGAGTCAATACTGGCCTGATGACCCTAGTGTGATTTATATGGTCAAAGCCATGGTTCAAACCCTCCTCCAGCTTCCCTGTAGATCAGCCTTTCATGCCAGCTCAAAAGAGCTGTTCTAAACCCATCTTTGGGGTTTGAATTGGGATGAATCTTTAGCTTTGGATAGCTGGACAAACTGGTGGAGCGATTGCAGGAGGCATCTTGAGGGAGACGTTTGTGGTCTGTTGGAAGAATTAGCAGAGAGCTGGACTCAGCCGATGGACCCGGACATGAAAAGCTCACCTTGTAAGGTCTGTAGTGGCAAAGCAAAGGCTGAGGAGAGATGTCATTGTCGTTCCTATATACACCTCAGAGTGATTACAAAGGAACAAAAAGAACTGTTTAATCTGGAAATCAGTGCTGGCAAAGCATAAGAATGGGCAGGAAGCCAAAACTGGTTTAACCATCAGAGGAGGAAGTCCTCCCAGATAACAAGGCCAAAAAACCAAATAAAAATCCATCCGAAGATAAAACATAATCTGTTTGCGAACAGGATTTAGGTGATGTCTTGGTCTGGCTGCAGTCCAAGATCTGGACTCAGCACCTGACACATATAAGGCTGGAAGGACTCCGTGTACTCCAGCCAAAGATGAGCTCAGACACCTCCGTGTCAAAACACAGGCTGAACAGTTTGTGCGGTGGCGAGCAGACCTGGCTCACCTTCCCTCACTTAACGCCTGCTCTTCAAACTGACGGGGTGCCCAGGATTCACTTGCAAGCAGCGTGAACTGCAGTTTCTACACGTATGTCTGTGTCCATGTGTCGAGGGTAGACGGGGTCTTGGCAGCTTTGAGCCTCAAAGTACATTCGGCTGCTGAAGCCTCTGTGCAGAGATTTCTCACTGAAGATGCTGTAATTGGTTTGTGTACACACATACACACACTCACGCTCAAATGCAGCTTATTTCTTGCCCGTAAAAGCAATGCCTTATTATTTCCATAGGTGACTGCCAGGTCTCCTCCTTTGAAAATCCAAACCCAATTACCTCTTTGACACATTACGTTTCTTCATCTGCTGGCAGAGAGAAATTGGGAGATGTGAGTCTTCCCATCGTGAAGCTAGAATTAAAATGTCAGGTGAGGAAAAGGGTTTTCAGGTTTGAAATCCTTCCTGGGAAGCTGGAAGCTCTTCTCCGTAGCTGCATTTTCCTATAGGGATTATCATTCCAGCCTTCATCAAGATCAGATGTCTGGCACTAAGAGCCCATTCTTTATTTTGGGGTTTTCATATAGGTTAGCGTAGGAGTGAGACGCAGACAGATCAGCAGGCAGGTAACATATCCCCAGAACACATGCCCTGAAATACCGCTCCTCCCTCACTATCCATTGGCAGCCGGAGAGCTGCATAAAGGAAAAATCACTGAGCACTTACACCCTCCGCACAGGAACTGGTGTTATCCCAGGTCTCGAACGCCCAACTCGCCTGCCCATTAGCAGAGGGCACTGGGTCAAATCCTGCTTGTTTAACACAAATGAGCGGTTCTGGGAACACGATGGCTCTCGGACGCCCGGGTCACCTGCTCATGTAACGCCTGCTGCCTCTTAGACAAATGCTATTGGACCGATCGCTGTTACTGCTCAGGGAAATAAAAGCTTGAGTGGGATTATTTTTAGAAGCCTCTGACATACCAAAGAGATGTTTTAGGGCTAAATGTTTCCTGCCTCACTTTATCGTCCTTATCACACAGGAAAATCAGTTAAGTGTAGGTTTAATACTGTTATGAGTGACTAATACATCAACTTCCCAAAAGCAGCAGGATAAAAATTACTTTGTCATGCACAACACATGCCAACATAGCATTAGGGCATGAAGGATAATTACATATCCAGCACAGGAGTCCACTTATATTTTAAAGAGGAGAGCACCATTTCGCATGAAACAGCATTTCTTCAATGAAATCTACTATCTGGAAAATTTCTTGTTATCGGGAATGTTTCCCTAATGAGATTCTTTGATCTCTTTGGACAGCAGACCATTAAAAACTAATCAAGTCGATGTCAACATTAGAAAGAAAACCACTAACTGTCATTTCTGTGCTATTTGATGCCAACAGCTTGTACTGTTTTATTTGACCTTTTTAATATCAGCTTGGCCAGGAAAGCACGGGCTTTACATTTTTAATTCCATCTTCTCTCATTCTTGTTGAGGCTCATCCTTTGGAACTGCTTGTGTTAACGTAATGAAAAAAATAAGTAAATTACACATTTTGGGGTTTGGAATTTTTTTTTTTTTTTTTAGTGATATGGTTCAATATTGTTGCTTTCATCTCAGCAGTTTTAACCTGACCTGAAGCCACGGTCCTCTTTCCTCTGTGCCTCAGAAACACTGCGAGATTTATCCTCCCAACCGCCGCTGATTATTCCCCACCACACGCTTGGGGACAGCTACGGCACGGGAGGGCTGGCCCAAGGAGTCCATCTTCCCTGGAAACCAAGGCTCAGCCCAGCTCACTCAGGTTTTCACTCCCAACATCATGCCAAACCAAACCACCTTTCCCAGACGGGGTCAACCATTACCTTTTCTAATAGTTGTCTCAGCTGCTTTGTCCTGGCATCACGCGAACACATCGTCTGTTGAGGTGCCACCACTGTGCATATACAACGTCCCTCGCTATCCTGGGCAGAGCTGTAGACCTGCCAGCTTTCCTCTGGGTTGGTAGGCAACACCTAATTAACACAGGGAAAAAAGTGGGGGGAGGCCTGGCAGGTGGAGGAAGCAGCGTGGAAGTGGCAGATGCCGGAGCTGTGCTGGAAGCGGAGGGAGGCTCCTCTGAGGGCCCAGCTGACAGAATTCACTTGCAATGCAAAAATACAGGTTGGGGACAAATAAAAGGGTCTGAAAAGGAGAGGAAAGCAAGAGCTGAAGCAACGCATGGGGAGGAGGGAAGCCGGGAAGCAGCGAGCGTTGCGGCGTGCTGGAAGGCACCGAGCACGTCGGGGCTGGGAGCTGTTACAGAGCACTCGACTTCTCCTTGACACGGTGAGGAGGATGTGCCCGGGCTACCAGGGAGGACAGGGTGTACTGGGTGAGGGCTGAGCGGGGAGCACTGTGCCACTGCAGAGCTCGCCCAGCTCCGGCAGCAGGAAAATCAGCTCTTCTGAGTAAACGGACACCCGGAGTTACGGTTCCCCGCTCCTCTGCCAGACTCTCCTGGGGATGGGGAGATCCACCAACCAACCATTTCCCTCCCACCAAATGGGTCCTGAGCAGGAAAAGCCCAGTGCTGTGCCCTGCCAAGCATGCCAGCAAAGAAGGGATGTGGTCCGGAGGGTACCATCAGTGCCTCCATTGGAGCTTCCAGCACACACCGTGAAGGGGAGCCCAGGCACAAACACAGCACGTTCCCCAGTCCCCCTTGTGCTCTCCAAACCTCTCTCATCTTAATTATCCTTTGATCTCACAGTACTTTGCAAAATACATTTAATCACAATTCAGCCTCCGGTCGCTTTGAAGGTACCACCGTTTCGCCAACCAGAAGGGAAATGTTCTTTCTACTATTTCAGTATATTACCGATAACCTTGCAAATAGCCACGCTGACAGCCGCGCACTGAGAGAGACTGCCAGGCAGACAGACAATGTGATTCTCGAGCTAAAACAACTGGTAAAAATAATAATAAATGGGTCTCATAATCCCTGGTAACACTGGAAAAAAAGAAATCTCAGCTTCATTCACCGTCAGCAGAACCACTACACGAAATCCTCGTCTGGAAGCAGCAGAGCTGTAATCCGTTACCTCTATTACAAGGCACAAGATGCAGCCGGGAGGCAAAAGATGCCCAATTTTCCCCGCTCAGGGAAGACAGAAGGGGTGTTTTTTCTCAGCCATTTCCAAACCGGCAAGACCAGGCACCGTAGCAGCCCCCCAGCAACACAGGAGACATCACGACCGAAACACATCGCAACTCCCCATCCCACCGAGGGCAGGAGGCGGCTGGATCCCGCGGGACTCGCACCTCCCGTCCCGAACCCGTCGCAAAGCGGCGCCGGGGGAAACTTTCCAACCCTCTGGCTGAAGGCACGGGGAG